>NC_056733.1:1248835884-1248945884 GCF_019279795.1 Protopterus annectens | reverse complement strand
GAGCTATGATCTACTCAAGGATATCCTTTCAAACCATAATACACTTGACTTTTGAGAAACTGAAGTAAGGTGACCAGGGCCTGATTAGGGAGCATGACCCAGTATGGAGTAGAGAATTACACTGACATGATATTGGTCCATTCTTCTACAGAGATGGCCATTGGGTGGCCAAAATTTGAGTGTTGGAGATAGAGGGAGACACCCCTCAAGAGACAAGCTACTGTTGTGAGTGTCTTTAACTTTTCCTAGATAAATCTAACATCAGACATGGAACATAATCATTATCTGCTTTGGTCTATGTGCCAGAAAGCTCTGAAGTGGTCCACCTTCACTTTTATATGCCATGGTTCTGAATCATTTTAACATAGACTAAAGTCAATGGGTCCACAGACCAAAACTTTAATTGTGTATGCAACTTTATTTCTGAATTCCAGTAATGTAAGCATGGATGTTATCTCCCTTTTGATAAAATATCTTAAACCTGTCATTGTTATTATTTTCATTCAGAATAATTTCTGGATTACTTCTAGGATAAGAGGTAGTCTCTGCCCTCTTGAAGCATACACAGTGTTCTGTTATGAAATGTCTCACAGAAGCATTAACTGTAGAATAGGTGCACTGATGATGCAATATGTAGTTATAATGGCTTAGAACACATTAAACATGGAGGCATTATTTATGTATTTCATGGATATGTAAATTGCTCTGTTCTGTCTTGTTTATTTGTACTTAGTTCATAATGATCCCATCAACTACAGCACATATATGAAATAATTATTTTGATTAACATGTTGATCTGTTTAGACATTTTGTTCAGGAAGCCCATATCCTGTACTGAGAGAAGCAGGCTGGACTTAATCTGTCACACTGACCATATCTTGGCTTTGCTAATAGAAACAAAAATAAACAGAGTACGTACCTTCCTAGAGATCATGTGCCTAATGAAATTGAGATACACTTGCTAGAGGCATGGAAGGTAATATGAAATAAACATTGTTTTTAGCATCAACAGTAAAAACTTGCTAATGTGGGTATAATTTCATCTAACCTCATCTATATAATGCCTCGGACAGAAATAAAACACATTTGCAAGGAGTTAAGTGAAAACAAAACAATAATGATCTGATATTGCTTGATTAAGGGAGAACAACTATAACAATTTAGTGAGGTGTTGAGTGAAAACAAAACAATAATGATCTGATATTACTTTATTAAGACAGAACAACTATAACAATTTAGCGAGGTGTTGAGTGAAAACAAAACAATAATGATCTGATATTGCTTGATTAAGGGAGAACAACTATAACAATTTAGTGAGGTGTTGAGTGAAAACAAAACAATAATGATCTGATATAGCTTAATTAAGTGAGAACAATTATTGCCTAACAATCCAGCTGTGTTTTATAAGTGTTGACTTTCCTTACTAGTTTCCATAATTATTTAATCTAGTTCTAAAGAACAATCTTTTTATTACAACTAACAAATCAAAGGCTTACTGACTTCTTAGAGAAATAATGGTCTTTGAAATGTTTGAAAACTTTAATAATTGCAGCAGTAAGTACCTTATTTCATGTCATTTTGTAATGTTTTAAATCTCTTGCTGTACGGATGATATTGCTTTCAACCTGCCATGTCCCCATTACATTTGTTTTGGACTTTTTGTCATTTATTTTCTTCCTGGAGCCTACTTACAGTGACTAGGTTTTATTTATAGCCATATACATTCTATGTGTTTATTTTCAAACTTGAGTTCTACACTCATTTCCAAATGACACACACTATTTGGATCTGCAGCTAGCATTCAAAGCAATTTGTTTGATTACAGTTATAACCTCAGTAAAAAGTGAACAACAAACTTTATTTTCTAACATTTGCAAAGGTTAGAGCAGTGCAAATAGTGCTGTCTTTGCTGACAAAAGGACTTTCTAATACTTTGTAAAATTATTCTCAAACTATGCTTTTAGCAACTCCAAACAGCTGTTATTATTCCAGAGTTACACACATCCATACTCAAAAATACACACACTCTGGCTCAGGTTTCCTAAGTTTTTAATAAAAAATAAAGGAGCTTAATTAATAAATAATGAACTTTATAATAACATGATTCGTTCAGTAATTATATTTCTTATTAACATAGATGACTGTCATTCATTTATTAAAAAATATGTTATAGCAACTTATGCATTTTAACTACAAGGTATCATCTGGACAATATAGTTAGTGAAAGACCAAAGTGTGCATTTGAAGAGAAAGCGAGTCTGAAATACTTACTTTTGAATACTACAGATATTAGTTGGGGAAAACTTTTCATTAAAATTTTATAGCATGTATAGTAGGTATATTGATTACTGTATATATCTGGTAATGTATTAATTCAGAAGCTAAAGGTATATCGTGTACTTGCTTAAAATGTAGTAAGCATACTTTTTGTAATATGAAGTTGGTGCATAGATTCAAAATGTGAATGTCAGAGTACATTAATGTATTAATTGCGTTGCTGTGTTTAACCAAATTCATCATTGCAAAAGACAATGGTGCAGATTCAATAAACTATACACAGGCCACTAAAACCATGTGCGCATCATGGCACAAAGTGCACACAGCAGCATGCAGTTTTGTATTCAGTAAGTGGCTCTACGTGCTTTATACAGCAGTGCAAACAGGGTAAACATTGTGCCATGCTAACTACAACATGAGCAGCTGATTTGTATGCTAATCAACCAAGCTAAAATGGAAGAGCTACTCAACAAGCTAAAAAGCAACCGTGTAGACTCACTGCTAGTTTTCCTCATGAATTCCAAAACCTATTGGAATATGGCCGCTGAAACTAGGCTGCACAAAAAGAATGTTAGGTGCTGTTGTTGCTCTTCTTCATGTGTCGTGCTTTTTTACTAGTCACACGTCACTAGAACATGTCACCATGTCTATGCTGCTCCTGCTGCTGCTAATAGTCCATGGCCATGAAGGAGAAGGCATTTTAGACCCAGTTTAACCTTTCATAATCTGCATGAAGTGGAAATTATAGAGTATTACAGGGTGGATAGAGGCACTACAGGAACTTTGCAACCTCTGTTATCCTCAACTGAGACCAAGGGTAAACTGAGGGAACCAATCCCACTGCAGAGTAAGGGATGTGTACCACTTAGAATTGTAGCTACATGAACCTTCCAGAGATTAACAGGGGACATGTTGGGGGAGTTACAGGCATCAGAATCTGGGAGCCTTCATCAATTCCTGAATGCCATGCTGCAACATGCCAGTGAGTACATATATTTTCCCCATACACCTGAGGACAGAGCCAGAACTATGCAGGAGTTCTACCCCATAGCACACTACCCTGAAGTCCTGGGTACCATAGACTGTACACATGTAGAAATGAAAGTATCACCCAAGGAACAGGGAAGGTTGTACATAAAAAGAAATGGCTACCACTCTATTAAATGCCATGTTGTGTATAATGCTACGGTAATCATCCTGACTGTGTGTGTGCTGGCAACCCAGGCAGTTAACACGACTCACATATCTGGCACAAGTGTCAACTGTAAGAGATGTTTACTGCGGGGATATTCCACAGGGTCATTTACTGGGGGATGCAACTTATGTAGTGGAACCATGGCTGATGACTCCCATCAGAAATGCAGGTACTCCATCTGAAGAACACTATAATGAGGCACATGCTCCAACAAGAACTATCGCAGATGATGTGTTTGGGCTGCTGAAGTCATGGTTCCAGTGCCTAGATACATCTAGAGGAGACGTGTAGCATAATCTCAGTGCATGTGCTGAAATACTCACTGTCTCTGCCATGCCTCACAACATTATCCTGCAAAAACAGCTTCAGCAAGAACTGCAAGAGGGAAGGCCACACATCCCACCATCACTGGCAAGGTCACTACAGCCACACGCAGGTGAAGAGTCAGAGGGGGAACCAGCAGTCACTATGGGTGTAGGCAGATATAAACATGCACAATATGGCTTCACTCTTGCCAAGAGGCAATGGATAGCACAAATGCTCACCATCTAAGAGGTGAAAAACTTCATCCTATGTACATACGTACAGTAACACTGATGCCAGGCAACATTCATAACCTTTACTACCCATGTAATGGTTGTATACTTCTAGAATCAGAGTCAGTCCTTAACTAAAACATTTGCAACTGCTGGACTTCCAAGGTAAGTGCTGGACCTGGAACAGAAAAATACATTTCATAGAATACAAATGAATGGCATATCCTTGCATACTGTTACTTGGTAATGTAAGTATAAGGTGGGTGATTTTTACAATTACAAGAAGATTTAAACTGTACTTGCTTTAATATTGCTATAACTCAAGTGTTCTAGCTTGCACTGCATTTGAATTGTTTTAGCTGCTTTTCTGTAAAAAAAAAAGTTCTAAGCTTGTTTGCTGTCTTTCCTGTAACTAGTCTAGTCTAGATACACATTTGCTGCATCCATGACTGTTTGTAAGCTTATTAGTCTAGCACTCTACCAGACTTATTGTACCAATTATTGTAGCACAAAAAGTGCTACCAGCACTAAGATTTCTACAAAGAAACAGCTCCAACACTTATTATTAATGCCCACCCCTCTGGGCATTTCTAAAGGTCAGTTCCCTGTGTTTTCTTCTATTAACCTGGTGAACATAGACATTCTGAGGCAATGTAGCAACTGCCTCATGTACACTGACAACCCTTTCCTCTTACCTCCCAACACTCAGACTTGCAAGAAATGCACTTATATATCTAAAGTGGAAGCCACACACTCTCCAGCCAAGACAGGAATAGCTGGTAAAGAGAAGAAGGTCAACCCATGCACCACACCACATGGAACACATAGCCCACCAGAACACACACCAGCACTGCCTTCACATAAATACAAAAACCACACAGCCACTTTTGTGGAGGGTCTCAATAAAAATCTACCCAAACAGTAGAGACCAAGGCAGAAAAGCACTCGACCACCCAACACAACACTAATCACGAGACACATAACTCTCCTAAACAGTGTGCTACTCATCCAAAGCATGCTCAACACACTAGTCATAGGTGACTTGATAGTGAGGTACACTGATGTTCCACTCACTAGGTTGAATAATGAGAAAGCAACAGTCAGCTGCCTGTCAGGTGCCAGGATCTGCCACATAACACACTCACTCAGGTCCCTCAACAACAGGTACTCTGTCATTGTACATGTGGGTGTGAATGACTTGAGAAGTACCTCCCTGGACTATATGAAAAGAGTCATGGAGGAGCTCATGGATTTTGTAGCCCAGGCGGGTATGACATTAGCCTTGAGCAGCATCTTATCATCGCCCAGAATGATGCCACAGTACAAGCAGAAAATGATTGATTTCAACCATTGGCTAAGTTTCTGGTGTCATTCCAAGGGGATTCGGTATCTGTCTACCTGGGATAACATGATTGACAGACCTCGATGCTTTGCCAGAGATGGTCTCCATCTGTCAACCCTGGGCTTCCGGATATTGACCAAGCCTCTTGCCACCCCTATAGTGCTTTTTTTAGCCTGTGGTCCAAAGACCAAATTACCACCGCAACAGCTACAAACAAATGCAATCTGAGCATCATGCTGCTCCATGCTAGAAGTCTAAATCTCAAAATGCACTCACTCAAAGCACTCCATAAAATGGAGAACATCGACATTTGTGCTGTAACAGAGATCTGGTTAAAAGCAGCAAAAAGCACCCCCTGTACTACCAGGCTATAACTCATTCCACACCTTTTGGCCCCAGAACTTGTACCAAAGCTCCAAAGGTGGTGTTTTTTTCATATTCATAAAGGAAGTGCACACCTCAAGACTGGTAGCCCAACATAACGCATCAGAGATACTTCAGGTGCAGCTAACATTGGGTAAGACAGCGATTCAAGTCATAGCCTGCTATAGGTCCCCAACAATGTCCCAAGACTCACACTCCACATTCCTAAGCACCCCGGAGAATACTGGGTCCAACTTAGCATTCTCATACTGGGTGACTTGAACTACCCCTCCTTTTACTGGGAAAACTACTCATGTACCAATACACTTGCCCAACATTTACTGGAATTCATTATTTCCAATGCCGTGAACCAGCTCATTCTTACCCCCACTAGAGGTAGCAACATCCTTGACCTGGTCATTACTATCATGGGCGACCATTGCTCTACACCAATAGTCAACTCCTCTCTGGTTAGATCTGACCACAAACTAATCATCTTGGAGATCCACATCCCTCTCCCCCCCCCCCCATGCAAAGGTAACCACAATGAAAAACTTCTCCAAAGCTAACTTTGGGCTCCTAAAAGCAGAGGTGGCTAACTTGAGAGCACCCATGCAAATGGAGAATAGTTGCATGACTGTTGAATCATACACCAATGCACTGTACAAACACTTACACAAATGCATGGATTTCACCATACCCAATAGAACCAAGATGCACTCCTCCAAAGAAGAAAGCCAATCTGGTGGTCCCCTACCATAAACAAACTCTACAACTGAATGAAGAAACTGATGTGGAATAAGGTGAAGTTCCAACACTGTAAAAATTCCCTTATCAGCCACACAAAAAGTTGAGATCTCTAATCAAATAATCTAAAGCTAGTGATGAAAAAGGAATTGCAGCAGATAGTAAAGACAACCACAAGTCCTTCTATATGTATGTAAAGAATCTCCATGGCAATACCCAGATTTGCTCTGAGCCACTGAACAATGGTACGTCCTATACCGAGAAAAACAGATATTGCCAATGTACTGGCCAACAGATTCAGTGCCATCTTTACCCCTCTTCCCCCTAAAGGAGCAGTCACAATACCAATAGATTGCCAGGCACCCAGTATTACTGCTGCACAGGTTAAAACAGCACTATCCAAGGCCAAGAATATAGCTTCTATGGGAGCTGACAATATCCCTGGCTGTGTTCTTCATGAACTCAAACAGATGTCCTATGCAGACCATCTCAAAAAACTCCAGCTTTACTCCGTCGCATATCGCCTACTCAGAGGTGATCTCTGCCTAACATACAAAGCTATGTCAAACCCAGAGCTGTTGGACATGCTCCACTTAAAGAAATCCCAATCCCTCCGAGCTACACACTCTAGGGACCTAAACCTTGCCACCACAATAAACAGAACATGCCGGAGGGATAGATTCCTGTCCCAGAGACTTCCCATACTCTGGAATAAACTACCTATCTATATCAAAGAAAGCTCCTCATTAGCACTCTTCAAGAAAACTCTTGATGATTGGATGGGAAATAGGAAATTCAACCTGGGGATCACCTCTGTGGCTCTGCTCGACAGTGGCACAGGAAAATAATTTTTTTGGGTGGCAAAAGCCAGGGTACCCTTTTGGCTGGGCTTGTATAGGCCCCAGTGCCGATAGCCTAGTACCTACCTATGAACCTATGAACTACAGACTGAACTGGCACCACACGTGTGCCCTGTTCAATCATAGCCTCACCTCAGGCTTTGTCCCTACCAAATGGCACACTGCTACAGTCATCCCTCTCCATAAAGGATGAGTGACTACTATCGCCCCATTAGCCTGATGAGTCTGATATGCAAAGCTATGGAATGCATCATCATGGACCTAATAAACAATGATATAGGGAATCTCCAAACTCTGGATCCAACACAGTTTGGTTTTGTGAAGGGTAGATCATGCCTGCTCAACCTGTTCGACTTCTTTGAGTCAGTCATCAGAGCTGTGGTTCATACAGCCTAACTTGATCTGGCCAAGGCCTTTGATACCATTCCCCACTCAGGAAAAACTCACTAAGCTAGGCATCAACCGCTATATCACTAGGTGGATTGCAAACTGGCTCACAGATGGAACCCAAAGTGTGAAAGTAGCTGACTCCAAGTCAAACCGCCAATCAGTCACATGTCCCACAGGGTTTGGTCCTGGGTCCTCTTCTATTTGGTATCTACTTCTCTGACATCCAGGCCAACATGAAGGGACTCTGATTGACAAAGTTCACAGATGATTGTAAGTTGAGAGCTATTATTAACTCCCCAAGGGATGTTGACATCCTGCAGAAAGGCCTCACTGAGACCAAAGACTGGTGTCAGAACCATGGCCTTAAGCTCAATGTCAAAAAATGTATCATCATCCACTTTGGGAAAATCTTGGTTTCCATGAATTACCACATCAATAGTAGTCCACTAAACACAGAAGGCATTATAAGAGATCTGGGAACACAGGTTGACAGCAACCTCTCATTTGACCACCACATTGCCACTGTGGTCAGAAAGTTCTTCTATGTGACACATCTGATTACTAAAGGTTTTGCATCCAGGAAGAAAGAGGTCATTGTCTCCCTCTACTCTTCCCTCATTAGGCCAATCATCGAGTACAATGCCTCATTTGGAATGTACCTCACTTGACACTTGCAACAACTGGAGAGGCCATAAAAGTACCTCACAAAGATTATCCTAGGGCTTAAACAGCTGTCCTATATGGACAGACTAAAAAAACTCCAACTATTATCTGTCTCATATCCCCTACTTAGAGGTGATCTCTGCTTGACTTACAAAGCCATGTCTGACCCAGCTCTGTTAGAAATGCTACATCTAAAAAAATCCCAATCCCTCCACAACACATGCTCCAGAGACCTCAACCTCATTACCACAATCAACAGAACATGCTGGAGGGACAGGTTCATAACCCAGAGACTGCCTATACTATGGAATAGACTTCCCATACATGTCAAACAGAGCACCTCACTGGTTTTCTTCAAAAGAAATCTTGATGAGTGGATGGGAAATAGAAAATTCATCTTGGGGTCACTCCAGTTACTATACTTGACAGAGACACTGGGAACTAATGTTGGGTGGCACGATGCTAGAGTAATCCTATGGGCTAGGCTTGTAAAGACTCCAGGGTCATTAGCCTAGTACACACCCATGAACCTATGAACCTATGTGACAGCACCAACTTATGTGAATACGTGTCCTCTATCAGCTAATAGGCCTTACTTTTAAATTGTACATATTTTCACTGACTGTCCACATCTTGGCTTCATATTCTCAAACTGTAATAGCCAGAACCCACCTCCTATCTACTCTACTTTATGCATTCGCAATTCTAACTAATCTTTACAAAACTGACCATAATAAACTTTCCATCTGTTACAACAAAATCATTAGATTCGCTACCAATGCCAAATCCTGATCCCATGACTGCCTTTCCCTACAAGCCTTGCACTGGCTTGAATTTCCAAACCTATTAAGGTACCATCAACTTAGCCTAGTTCATCTAATTCTGTACTATCCTGAGAAAACCCTTGACCTGACTGGCATGCTGAACTTCTACAGTTCAAATTGACATCTTCAGTCCTCTAACAAACTCTTAATCGAAACCATCACATGCAAAAACAACTCTGGGCAATCATTATTTGCACATGAAATAGCAAAAATATGGAACAAAATTTCCACTGACCTCAGACTACAAAACTCCACACCCTTCTTCAAAAGGCTACTTAAAACATACCTCTTCACCAACCATCTATGTGACTGTAATTGACCCCTGAAGCCTCATCCACTCACTATTTCAACACCCAATCTGGCCTGGACAATACAAACAACACACTCTAAATATATATATATATATATATATATATATATATATATATATATATATATATATATATGTATATATGTTCATAGGTTCATAGGTTTATACTAGGCTATCTGCCCTAAGGCATTTATAAGCCTAGCCCAAATTTTTGTGGCTTACGCCACCCCTTATATGAAAAAATGCTGTGCCTCTGTCCAGCAGTGACACAGAGATGATTCCCGGGATAAACCTACGATCTCCCATCCACAGGTCAAGATTTCTCTTGAACAGAGCCAGCGAGGTGCTCTGCCTCACATGGACCGGGATTTTATTCCACAGCATAGGGAGTCTCTGAGTGATAAATCTATCCCTCCAGCATGTCCTATTTATATCCGTGCTAAGGTTTAAGTTGCTTGCTCTAGTGGTTTAAGTGGATTTGGATTTTTTGAGGTGGAGCATGTCCATTAATTCCAGGTTGGACATGGCCTTGTATGTCAGGCACATGTCACCTCTGAGCAGATGATATGCAATTGAATAGAGCTGGAGTTTCTTCAATCTGGCAGCATATGACAGATTTTGGAGTCCCTTTATCCTTCTGGTGAGGAACTTTTGGGGTCTCTTCAATTGCTGCAGATGTCTGGTGAGATACATCCCGAATGGGGCATTGTACTCGATCATTGGTCTGATAAGTGAAGAGTACAGGGGAACAATTACCTCACTAGATCTGGATGTGAATCCCTTCATGATCAGGTGGGCAATGTAGAAGGTCTTTCTAACCCCTTTAGCAACGTGAGTGTCAAAAGAAAGGCCACTGTCAACCTGGGTCCCTAGGTCCCTGATAACCTCTTCTGTGCTTAGTGGATTGCCACCTATATGGTAGCTTGGGGTTACCTTGTTTTCCCAAAGGGTATGACTATACATTTTTTGGCGTTTAACTTCAGGCCATGGCTCTGGCACCAGCTATCTGTTTCCGTGAGTCTCTTCTGAAGGATATCCGTGTCCGATGCACTTTCCACTATGGCGCCCAGTTTGCAGTCGTCAGCAAACTTTGTCAGCCAAAGTCCTCCCATGTTGGCCTGTACTTCTGAGAAGTAGATGCCGAACAATAGGGGGCCAAGGGCCGAGCCCTGTGGGACACCACTTGTGACCGGCTTGGAGTCTGACATAGCGCCAGCAACTCTAACCCTGTGGGTTCTGTCCTTAAGCCAGTTTGCAACCCATCTTGTGACATATGGGTTTACATTTAAGCTGGTAAGTTTTTCTACAATACCCGAGTGGGGTATTGTGTCGAAAGCCTTTGCAAGGTCAAGGTAGGCTGTATGGACTGCCTTTCCCTCATCAATGGCCTTGGTGACTGTTTCGAAGAAGTCGACCAAGTTCAAAAGGCATGATCTGCCCTTGACGAAGCCAAACTGGGTCGGGTCCAATGTCTGCAAGTCCCCTATATCTTTGTTTATGACCTCCATTATGATCCTCTCCATAACTTTGCAGACTAGACTTGTTAAGCTTATAGGGCGGTAATTACCAGGGTCCGTAGAGGCACTGCCTTTGTGGAGTGGGACCACAGTTGCCGTACGCCACTCCTTGGGCACGTATCCTGTGGTAAGGCTGAGATTAAACAGCTTCCTTATGTGCGGGTTTAATTCCTCATTTAGCTCGTGTAGCACACAGCCGGGGACACCATCCGGTCCCATTGATGCTGTGTTTTTAGCTTTAGAGAGAGCAGCTTTCACCTGCGCATTTGAGATGTCTGGGAGGCTACACTCCGCTGGGATAGTTATCTCTCCTTTGGGGGGGGGGGGGAGGAGGGTGAAGTTTGCACTGAACCTGTCTGCCAGTATGTTGGCAATGTCTGTGGGTTCAGTGATTTTTGTATCATTTTGGACTAATTCTGAGCATATCTGGGAATTTCCACCCAGGTTCCTAACATAGCTGAAAAAGGCCTTATGATTGTCCTTTGAATCCATGGCAATTTTTCTCTCAAAATTGGCCTTAGTTGATTTTATGAGTGCTCGTATTTTTTTACTAATAATGATCAGGGGTAACTTCCCTTTTATGGATTTTGTTCTATCATGTAATAGCTTTCTCCTCTTATTGTAAAGTTTGTTAATGACTGGGGTCCACCAGACTGGACGTTTGCCCTTTGTGGAAAGAGTCTTGGTTTTATATATACCTATCCGTGTGTGAGCAATAACCTATATATGAGTGTATGTACTTGTGTTTATATATATATGCTCTTTCATGTATATTTGCTTGAATGTATATATGGAAATTTAAAGTTTTATATACAATTGTGAAATATCTTGCAATATTCCACCAGGCTCTTATCTAGTCTCATTGTATATTTTGTAGATTTGTATTTTCAACCAAAAGGGGTAATATCATCTTATTGTATACTAACTGCTGTAAAGTCTACAATATGTATGCTAGATCTCTGTAATGTCGCTTTTGTAAAATTTTCTTCTCTCTGTAAACTTATGGAGTTTTTCTCTGTATGACTCCGCTGAAAACAGACACTTGTTGTCCAGTCAGACTATCCTGGCAAACAAATGTTAAATACATAAAATAAATAAAATAAATATGTTTGTAATGGCAAATCATTAAAGACAAAATTTAGAAAATAATGACATGAATTTCAGTTTCGGACTTCATATCCCTCAGAAAAAACATAAAAATAGTAATGCAAAACCTGTTATTCCATCAACTGCCTAAGTTTGTAAGATCATACAGTTTAAAAATTGTCCTCATGGTTTGGCCTTTGTCAAACTGTTAAATGGCTTGGTCCAGATCTGTTGGTCTAAGAGTTTTGTCAGGGATGTACACATTAAAAAACCTGTAAGAAAGCAGTACAATTTGCAAAACAGAATCACAAAAACAGATATACTAAACAGTAAGTCAGCTATGCACCTTGATCATCAGACAAGAGAGCTATGTATCCCTGGTTCCAAAATTTAGAAAACAAGGATAAGGCACAGTTATCTTCATTTGCACAGGCTGTTGTGTGTGCATGTGTGGGGGGATCAGGAGGCCTAGTCTGACATAAAATGTAGTGAATATGTGTGAGTAAGTAAGAGGAACATGCAGACATTTGGATAAAGTATCAAATAGACACTGAAACAGAATGAGCTTTAAGCCTCACGACTGACCCATGTAACTGTTATATGTGATGTGTATGGGGACTCCAGGTGAAACTGGTGTGTGAGTGTCTACAAGATCACAGCCAAGCTCTCTGCTGGCTCTACATCCTGGTATGTTAGACAGTTGTGAACTGTGCATGGTGGAGTGATAGTTCATTGTCATTGTCCCCAACCCCGAGACCTAACTCTGCCAGGAGTTGCATTGGCATGCCTATGGTCAGATGCACTGGTGCTACCTAAATGTAACTGATGTCTGCTGGATGAGCACTCATCAGGAGTATGTCCAGGACCATGATCCCATGGCCTCCCAGGTCTGGGTGGAGACATCTCAACACACTAACCAAGGTTTAATCCAAAACAAGGAGTAACAATACCAAATCAAACCTCTTAAAACATGTTGGTTATGCCAACATAGAAATGGAACTCGGCTCTCCCACCTACAAAACAACAGGGGAAATGTCATTTTTGTACCAAAAAAAGGAATAAAACATCAGTGTTGTTATAAGTGCTATCAAATATGTGTACACATGTATCACAGAACATTCTTTTTTATGACATTGCTAGTCACCTCTACCTGTGGTCAGCACTCCCCTAGAGGTATTTATGGGCCATCCTAGAGGGCTAACACCTCTGTGTCACTGACAATATAGACCATTTACATTTCATTGAAATAACAATAGAAGAGTGTAAAGAAAAATAGTTGTAACAGTAGCACTTGTGATAAAATTAATAAGGCTGTGCATCTGAGAAAGTAAAATGCTCTGACAAAAATTAATACTCCATCAGTAAACTTTTAATAAGTACATATAAATAAAAGTAGCATTTGCTAATGAATCTATATCTATAACTAGATCTATATCAATATATTTCCTAGTGAAATGTGAGAAAATATAGTATATACCTGAAAAATGCAAGCATATCTTATCAAGATCAGTAGTCTTCTGTGTAGACAAATCCAAAGTAAAAGCAATCTTTTTCTGTGTTATCCACATAAACAAGAGTCCTCACCTGCAGGTACCCTAGCTATATGGTTCCCTTTTTAGAGTGTAGATTCAAGCCTGTCAGCATGGTCAAGATGCAAATGAGGTGTGAACTCATTAAAATTGCTGCACCCGAAATTTTTGTCTCATGTATCAGATGTAAACATAGTGCAGGCTCCCTCAGTGTTTATTGCTAATGGATTGCAACTGTGAATGATTACTGGTTAGGAGAAGAAAACACAACAGCAATTCAGACTCCCTTGCCTCCAGTGAGTCTGTCAGCCAGGTTAGACTTACAAAGTATAGGAGTAATTATATCAAGGTTTTAAAAGTAAGTAAGCAGCACACATTTCCACAGTTTCTGTTTAGTAATATCCAACATCCCCTGCATTTGTTGAAAACTGTATAGCATTGCCATTTAATATTCTCACTCATTTTAAGGAGAATGATACAAAATGCCTTACAGACTGCATGTCTCAGATTAATGCTCAGATAAGAGAAGAATGAACACCATATAAAGATGGGACAGAGCTGCATTTCTGCAAACAATAGTCATAAATGGCTGTGTGATCACACATTGCACTACATGTGAAATTAACACATGTACAAACAACTCACAAGTGTCCAAGTGCCATATGTCTTGTTAATACTGTAGATGACTTTTGATTTGATTGTATGCACAATGGTTTTCATTCCTGCTGCAGTTATTTCTGTGGCAAACAGGGATAAGACACCCTTACTGTGTTTTGTAGGGCACTGGTGTGAAAACTCATATCTAGACTTGTGTACAAATCTTTCATGTGTACTAACATTTATTTTGCACTACTGTTTATTTTATATATTTTTTAAATACCAGTATTTGTGCGGTACATGACTTAGCCAAACACGTGAAATGGATAAATACAATAAATGTTATGTAATATACTTCTTTGATAACTAGTGCATAAACTACCCCTGTGAATCCCGTGTGTGTGTGTGTGTGTGTGTGTGTGTGTGTGTGTGTGTGTGTGTGTGTGTGTATGTGTGTGTAGCACATCTGCTAAACATGGTGTGTTACACAGTACATACTATCTGTCAATCATGGTTAAAGTCCCACATTTGTCTTTTAAAGATGCAACTTAAGAAACACTACTTACATAGAAAAAAAAACTTAGCTTTATTTTTCACATTTGCGCTAAGCTTACCATTGAGCAAATCTGAACTAATGGCCCACACATGAAGCAAACAGAATACCTGCAGATGGGATGTAGACATTCTCAATTGCAAAAAAGATACATTGTTACATCTTTTGATTTCCATTGCACAAACATGCTCAGAGGCTTTGCATGGCAGTTAGCAACCTTCCCCAACACCTGCAGGTCTAGAAAATCTGCAGAGATGAAGCAGACAGCAGGCAATTTCAAAACAGATGCATTCTATCAAGTATGTTGTGCAGTACATTGTGCAAACACCTGAAGTGGTGTTGCTTGGCAGTTAACACACAGAATCTAATAATGAATATGAAAATATCCAACTGCTTTTTAACTATTCCTGTCGCAGAAGTTGTACTTTTGGGGCTGCAATACATATGATACTGGGTTCTACTACAACAAATTGCAAATATTTTAATGTTGCTTCATTTAATTTATAACTTATATTAAAATTCACATAAAAAGTGACTAGACACTCCCAATTTCATTAAGGGTTGCACACTCAATTTTGTTAAATTCATATGAATTATTTTTGTGAATGAGAGTATACTGACTAATATATTTCTGTAATCATAATTGTGTTATTTGGTCTTTGGTGGTTTTCAGACTTCAGTAATAGTCATTCACACAGGGATGTATAAACCAGGCCCTTGTCAAGTCACGCACATACATGGTGAAACCCTCAGTGTGTCATGTGTATATAAATAACGAGTATGTCTGAGAAGCACAGTGGCAAGGATGAAAAATCACCCCTGTGGAAGAAAATGGTTTGTCCCTTATGCATAGGTTTGAATAAAACATTGTAAAACTTAATTTTATCAGTGTGTTAAGCCACATAAAAAATGTGCCAGGTCATAAAATTTATGCTCCCAGTACATGTCTGCAAAGTTAAATCACCTAATAAATCAAACATTTGATATGTTGATATCCCTTGAAGGCGAAATGTCAAGGTACCAGGATTAAAGTTGTTTGGTACTCCAAATCTGTGTATGCCTTTTGGATTCATTAGGTTTTTGTGTTTTTTCTTTGGTTTTGATAAGTGTTTATAGTGTGGCACTGTTGGCATTACCAGTTCTTTTGGTGACTGGTGTTATTATGGAAGCTGCAACAAATACCTTATTCATGGAACTACTTAAGGAGAGAGAATCCCGGTTGACTGGAGCTGATCCATGGAGCTCTGCAGGTTATAATGACCAGTCAGTGAAGTTTGAACAACTGGAGAGACTGATGGTAAAATAAATTAATATTTTTTATGACATTAAACTGCTAGAAAAATGTTTGGCTTCAAATATAACTCCCAGAGGTCTACGTATAGACCGACTTCCAGCTGGAGGGTTTACAGAGGCAGAACAAGATTTATTGCTAGAATGGCATGAGGTTTCATTGCAATGTACTTTGGGCTGGTTAAAAATCCTAGTGAAAAGGAACTTGCATGCTTTAAAACAAGTTCAGTAAGAGATTACCAGCCCAAAGAGCTCACTAAAGCAACAAATTTTTGTGCCCTCTTTTATCACAAAATTTGGTGACATTAAACAAAAACTAAATAAAGTGGAAGTTAAATGATTGACAGAAAGAATAAAAAGCTAGAAAGGGACATCCATGACTTTACCATTGGTTCTGTGTATTCAGTTCACTGTTTCCCTCGTAAGGGAAGGTTGTAAAATAGAAAGAATATTTTTTTGTTATCTAGTCATGATTCTCCATATTCTTCAGCTGAATCTTTGTCAAAAAAGAACATCTCTTTTGAGATGCTGCCTAAAGCAGGGTCAGCTGGTCAGGAGAACCAATCTGGTTCATCGCAGGGCTCTCAGGGTTTTCAACACAGAAGCATCAATGGGAATACAGGCAGCAAACAGAAAAAGAAAGGGAAATGTTATTTTTTGGAAATTTGCAACATGTATCTTTACAAATTATTGATAATGGACCTAGTGAAATTCAAAGTAGTAATGTTGATTGTTTAAAAATTGTTAATTTAGCACTTTCTGACAGTTATTGGTGTGTTGTTAAAGGGAGCTAAGTTTGTTCCCACTAAATATCCCTCTCTTGCTAATGTACTTATTGGAGCTAGTAAATTCTGTTATAAACTTCATTTGAAAGTCTGTTTTTCTAGAGATACTTTATTTAACATGGAAAGAAATGTTTCTTCCATATCTGAAAATTCTGATGACTCATTGTTAGATGTATCTATATATGGCTATGATGTACTTAATTGCAGCACTGAAGAAAGCATTGAATGTAGTACTGCTTTTGTTACTGGTTATTGTCAGCTTAAGATTCCTAGTTTACCTAATGTGGAAAACCCCTTTTGTCCCCTAAATTGTCTCTTCTGGTTGCTATGTTTAAAACATTGTTGTTGAAAAACATTGAAAAAGAATTTAGTAAATTGAAATGTACACAATTTAATTTGAAAAATGGCAGGAATAAAATGTTCTGCCAGTGGACTGATGCCAGGAATTTTGCAAACTTCGTGGCCAGATAGGAGATTATTTTTTTAGGGAGCAGACAAGAGTGGTAACTGGATTATTATGAACAAAGCTGGCTACCAGAACATGGTAACTGAACTTCTGTGTGACAACAGAATTTATGTTAAGCTCCCTTACAACCCTCTTGCATGGTTTAAAATTGAGTTATGGGAATTATTAGAGAAAGGGGAAAGACTGGTGTTCCTTTCATCACAGCCTGTTAAGAAGTTGTTTATTGCCAATTGTCAAGACCCATATTTTTATGCGATACCAAAGATTCACAAGAATGTGAGCAGGCCACCAGGGAGACCAGTTGTTTCAGACATCGGTTCTTACCTGGAAAATGTGGGGGTATTATAGGACTCTTTACTTAAAATGCATTTTGAGTTCCATACCAGCATACATAAAGAACACACAAGAGCTTTGTGTTCTAATGCAGAATATGGTGTGGAGAAAAGAAAATTTGGGGCCACTTTGGATATCTCTTCTTTGTACATGAATATTACAACAGGTAAGGGTTTTGAAGCTGTGGCATCAGTACTGGGTGAAGGACCTCACCGTGCCTACAGTTTGGAGTTACTTGAATTTTGTTTAACACGCAACTATTTTAGTTTTAACAAGGAATATTATTTGCAGATAAGGGGCACTGTTATGGGGGCTCCTTTTGCTCCCTCTTATGCTGTTTTGTACATGAGGAAGTTTGAAAAGCAGTTTGTGTACAGGCATATTTATTACAAGGAGAAGGTGGTGTTATATAGGCGATTCACAGACAATTTGATTTTCATATGTAAGGGACCTCTTATCTGAGTTTGAGAAATTTGTGGGGGACTTGTATTCTAGCAGTCATGGTTTACAGTTTTATTGTCACACAGACTTCAGTACCATTAGTTTTCTGGATGTCCAGTTTTTTGTGAATGAGATGGGAGTTATTCAATATGTTCCATTTAGGAAGAGTACTGCTGTGAATAATTTTCTGCATGCTTCCAGCATGTGCCCTGAACATCTCATTAAGTCATTGCCTTATGTCGAATTTAGAAGAGTATGGATGAATACTTCTGAGATGGTTTCAAAAGAGAAATCTCTGTTTGAAGTAGAGGAGAGATTTATTTATTTATTGACATTTGTTAACCGGGTTAGTCCAACTGCGCTTGGGACCCATTTTCAGTGGAGACCCGAGGAGAAAAGCTCCATGAAATACAGCAATTTACAATAGAAGTTATACAATCACTAGTAGGTCTTTTACAAGCACAGTTTACACTAACAGATGATATGACTTAAAGAAAAGTTATACAGTGCTGAATATGAACAAAATTGATTTAACAATAGATATGTTAGACAAATCAAAAGAAGAAATTTAAAAGGCAGTATACCTGCATTATATTGCAGGGTAGCAGTGTAATAACATATTTACATATTTACATTACTGATTTGTTTCATCAGTGTAGGTATCAGAGATATGAGGAGAAAAAAAACTGGCATGATTTGGTCAAATCAGTTGAAAAAAAAGGGGGGGGGTGCAATGACATAGGGGATGGGGAAAGTTATCATGTTGGGGCTTGGCATGGACAGATTTTAGATTTTAGTAGGTAAGCCTTGAGTTTTTCTTTGAAATGGAATGGGTGAATGATGGAACAGATGTCCCTGGGAAGTTTGTTCCAGGCTTGGGCAATGGAAGATTTGTAGAGGTATTTGCCAATAGTTTTCTTGGGTTGGTGGATTTGTAGTAGTATTGGTTAGAGATACAAAGAGTATGAGGAGGAGAATAGATTGAGACGAGAGAAGAGAGAGCAGGGTAGGATGAAGATTTGCAAAGAAGGGAGTGTAGCATTTGAAGATGAGATAGCTACAATAAGTGGGGAAATTCGAGCCAGTGTAGGGAGTTAAGGGATAGCCAGTGGTGTGCATTATATGGTGAGTTTGTGACAAATCTAGCTATCTTATGGTATGTTTGTTGAAGTTTGTTTAAGGTAGTAGTTTGGATATGGGTAAATATAGGGGCAGCATAAAGAAGGGAGGGAAGGAGAAAAGCTTGGGCAAGGGACAGTCTAGCATTAGATGTTAGGTATCTTTTGTTATGATATAGAAGACCTAGTTTCTGGTGATCCTTTTTTTATACTGTGTAGTAAGTGTGTATTAAACTTCATGTCATCATTGATGATGACTCCTAGAAGTTTAGTTTGAGTTTCAGGTTTGATAGTAGTGTTATTTGAGGAAGTGATATTAAAGGTGGATTTGCGGTAATAAAGAGAGTGGGGAAGAAAAAGTAACAGTTTGGTCTTTTTGGGGTTGAGGATCAGTAGGTTATTGGTTAGCCACTGTTCAGTAGAGAAGGAGATCAGTTGGGTAAGAGTATGAAGTTTGGAGATGCTGTCAGAGATACAGATGAGGGTAGAATTGTCAGCATATTGGATGAGGGATGATTGTTTACTAGATGTGTGGAGATCATTGGTAAAGATGTTAAAGATGAGGGGTCCCAAGATGGAGCCCTGGGGAACTCCTGTTGGGGCAGGTATAAAAGGAGAAGTGGAAGGGAGCCATCTTACTGATTGTTTCTTGCAAGTTAAGTAGCTAGAGAACCAGGCAAGGCAGGAGGTAGATAGGTTAAGATTAGCACATTTAGATAGAAGTAGGGGATGTGAGACTGCATCAAAGGCTTTGAGAGGTCAAGGAAGAGACAGGATAGGAATTTATTTTTGTCCAGGGCCTCAGCAATTGTATGGGTAAAGGATAGTAGGGCAGTAGTTGTGCTGCGGTGGGGACGAAAACTGTGTTGGGTGGGGGTGAGGAGATTATGTTGGAGTAGGTAGTTGAGTAGTTGAGTGTGGATACCTTTTTCAAGAATCTTAGAGAGGGGGGATAGGATGGCTATGGGTCAGTAGTTAGAAGGGTCAGTAGAATTGCCACCTTTATGCAGAGGAATGGTGAAAAAGGATTTCCAGAGAGTGGGGACAGTGGATTCTTGTATAGATCTGTTGATTAATATGGATACTGGGTCAGCTATGGTGTCTGCAGCTAGTTTGAGGAAGGTAGGTGGTAGATTATCTGTGGAGGAAGAGCAGGGTTTGAGTTTATAAATAAGAGATCTTATATAGGAGGTGGAGACAGGATGTAGAGAGAAAGGAGGATTGTCAGGTAGGTTGAGTGGGGTAGACAGGGGAGCAGTCTTACATTTTGATGGGATGAGTGACTGAATGGTATTGATAAAGTGATTGTTAAGAAGGGTAGCTGTGTCTAAAGGGCTTGTGTTGGGGAAGGGGCTGGGTGTTGAGGGATGGCCTGGGGACAGAATTCTGTTAATTGTAGTCCAGAATTTCTGTGGCTTTGATTTGTAAGTAAGTTGGCCAGAGTTGTAGAAGGACTTTTATCTGCATTGGCTTGTTTCTTAGTAAGGTTTCTGAGGTGCTTATAGTGGTGAAGGAGGGATAATTCTTTGGCTTTGGTCCAGGCTTTCCAGGCTTTATCTCTGTTGAGCATGAGGGACTTAGTTTGTTTGGAAAGCCATGGGGCATGATTGGATTTTATTCAAATCCTTCTAGAAGGAGCAAGGGAGTTAAGGGTATTTAGGAAGATGTTATTAAAACTGCTAACTGCATCATATAGTGGGATATTTTTTAGGAAGGACCAGTCAATGGAAGATAGATTTGAGTTGAATTACGTTAGATTAAAATTGGTGAGTGTACGTCAGTCCCGATATAGATAAGGTTTGGGGAGTTGGGTGGTGAATCTGAGGACAAAGGCGGGGAGGTGATCACAAAGTTGGTATGGCAGAGTAGTAGGGTTGTGGTAACGGTGGGAGGAGTTGGTAAGTATCCAGTTTATTATGGAGCTAGAAGATGTATTTCTATAGAGTCGGGTAGGGGAGGATATGAGTTGATGGAAGCTGTGTAAGTTAATACTATTTTGGGGAGAGTCATTTTTCAGTTTGGACCAGTCTAAGATGACATCTCCCAAGATGAGGGTTTCATAAGTTATGTTATGGGAAAACCAGGACAGTATGTTTTCAAGAGTGTTTAGATTGCTTACAGGAGGGATATAGATGGAAGCAATAGCTATTTTCTTGTGAGGGTTGAGGTGGCAGTTGAGTATTATAAGTTCTGCTGGGTGGAAGTTGGGGACTGTTGTGGGGAGTGGTGATAGATTGAGGCTGTTGGAATGGACGATAGCGACTTCACCACCTTTTTTGGGGTATCTATCTGAATGATATATGTTATAGCCTGGTGGGAGAATTTCATTATTGGAGATGTGTGGTTTAAGCCAGGTTTCAGATAGTGTGAGGATGTGAGGGGTTGTATGGGTTATCCAGGCATGGAAGTCAGTGGTTTTATTGGATAGGCTTTGAATATTTAGGGAGTATATGCCAAGGTGTTTGGAGGGGGATGATCCAGTTGTAGTGGGCAGGGGAGGTTGAAAATTATTTGGTGAAGGAGGGGAGGGGCTGCAGGATGAGGGATGTGGGTGGCTGGGAGGGGGGTTTGGGCCAGGGTTTGGGTGTACATCTCCTGATAACAGTGTGCTAGTAGTGGTTAGTGAGAGTAGAAGGAAGTGTGAATGTAGTTTGTAGAGTTTGGTTTTAGATTTAGAGTTAGAAAGGATTGTGTGCAAGTGGTGTAGTTTGTGTATACATGTGCTAGGGAGGTTAAATAAGGCAGGAGAAATGTAGCAGAAGGAGGATGTTGTGAAGTTTGCAGAGTTGTAGGTGGTTGTTGAATGTAGTGTTAGATAGGGGTGATGGAAGTGATAAAATGTTTGGGATGAGAGGAGAAATAGGAATGGGATAGAAATAATAAGATGTTTCATTTTTATATTGAAGTGGGATAATATGATAGGGTTCTTGATTACAGAAGTAGTTTAGAGTAAGGAGTGATGTATTGAAAAGGTTGTGTCAGGTTACAGGGGAAGGGAAGGGAGAGTGGATACACAGTTGTCAGAGCTAAGACAGGAAGTTAACAGCTATTGGATGGTTGGGGGGAAAGGGAGGGACAGGATGGTATAAAGGAAATTGTAATGGGGGAGGGTGGGAATGGGGGTGGGGTGGGGGAGTGAAGATAGCCCAAGCCTAGCGAGGGTGAATGGAGAGGGGCTAACACCCGGGACCAGAAAGACTAAGAAACAATCAGTAAGAGAGATATTGCTACTGGCTGGGAATAGAAGGATGGAGGGGATACTGGAAAGAAAACAGTAGAGTTAGCAGAGGGAGAGATCAAGGCAGGAAGGCTTTAGGGAAACAGGAGAGAGCCCAAAGGTCTGTGGGTAACAGGCAGTGAAAAAGTGCAAAGTGAGAAAGTCTCTAGCAATGGAGTGGAAGAACCCAAACAGTAAGGCTTTGGGGGGAGGCACGCCTTATGCAGAGAGTGGAATGGCAGGAAGGTAAAGGCTATATGAGGGAGACTAATTTAGAAATGAGAGAAAGTCAGAGGGATGTGCAAGGCAAGGGGGGATCAAGGTCAAGGAGTAAAGGGTGAGGAGTGAGGAAGAGGAGAACAAGAGAGAATATAGGGAGGTTGGAGCTGCTAGCATCTTGTTGTCAGGAACAAATAGGTAATGCAGTTTATTTACACCAGTTTACTAGCTAGTACATTCACAATTAGGCAAAAGTAAGGGTTAATTGGTCCTTTTGGAGCTTATGGATAGCAGCAGGGTCGATGGCTAAATAAAGGGAGGATGTCCACGAGTTTAGTGTTTCTTTGTAGAGGCTAGTTGAACCATAGAGAGGGTTCTGCTAAGGGTTAAGTGGTCCTTTGGAGCTTATGGCTAGCAGCAGGGTCGATGGCCAAATAAAGGGAGGATTTCCACGAGATTAATGTTTCTTTGTAGGGGCTAGGTGAGCCATAGAGAGGGTTTTGCTAAGGGTTAATTGGTCCTTTTAGAGTTTATGGATAGCAGCAAGGTTAATGGCCAAATAAAGGGAGGATGTCCACGAGATTAGTGTTTCTTTGTAGTGGCTAGGCTAACCATAGAGAGGGTTCTGCTAAAGTTTAAGTGGTCCTTTTGGAGCTTATGGATAAAAGCAGGGTCGATGGCCAAATAAAGGGAGGATGTCCACGAGATTAGTGTTTCTTTGTAGTGGCTATGCGAACCATAGAGAGGGTTCTGCTAAGGGTTAAGTGGTCCTTTTGGAGCTTATGGATAGCAGCAGGGTCGATGGCCAAATAATGGGAGGATGTCCATGAGATTAGTGTTTCTTTGTAGTGGCTAGGTGAACCATAGAGAGGATTCTGCTAAGGGTTAAGTGGTCCTTTTGGAGCTTATGGATAGCATCAGGGTCAACGGCCAAATAAAGGAAAGATGTCCACGAGATTAGTGATTTTTTGCAGTGGCTAGGTGAACCATAGAGAGAGTTCTACTAAGGGACAGTTATTAGTTGCTCGCCAGAGAGTTGAGACGCTCAGCAGCAGGAAAATGAAAGTGAGGGTCAGAGGGTATTCTAGAGCTATCCTTAATTAAGCAAAGAATACATTGTTGAATAATGTGAAAAGCAGGGAACAATTGCATAAGAATAGTAAGTTCAGACACAGAATTAAATTTACTTCAAGAAAGGAGGGGACAGAAAATAAATATTTTATGTTACTAGGTTTGTCCCTTTTCAGACACAGACAGGTGGTTACAAGTTTATGGATAATGACAACAGCTGATGATAAACTCAGCACTTTATTTTCACAACATGTGACTTTTTCTTTGGTAGATTTTTAAACCTAAAAGAATTGTTGAACTAGCCAATTTCCAATCGGACCGAGAATAGTTCATTAGAGTCTTTTCCTTGTGGGAGATGCAGTGTGTGTGCCATAGAATCAGAAATGTATCTAATACTATGATCAATGGGCACAGATCTGTCTCTCAGGCAAGGTTTAATTGTCAATCATGTGGTGTTATATACATTCTGGGTTGTGGGTGTGATGAGGTTAGATGGTATATAGGTCAGACCAAAAGAAAAGTTAAGATTAGAATTTTGGAACATTTAGGAAATATTTGAAGGGGTAATAGAGGCATCAGTCCAGTGGCAGAACATTTTATTAAAGCCCATTCGGGAACTTTTGATTCTCTGTTTTTTAGTGTATTAGCCCAACTATCTGTGGTAGTGGTACTCTATTTACTAATAAGTTAAATCAGCTGGAGACTACTTTCATTTATAATTTTGGAACCGTGGTCCCACATGGATTAAATCAGGAGGTGTTGTTAAATTTGTGAAAAAATTTCATTGATAATATGTCCATATATGTATGTGTGTGTGTGTGTGTGTGTGTGTGTGTGTGTGTGTGTGTGTTTGTGTGTATGTGTGTATATATTTTTCATATATGTACATACACATATTATGAGATGGTGTTGCATTTTTATGTAAATTTGTTTGAATTTTTTGATGATGTTGCTGTAGAATTAATTGTAATTTGATTGTAATTTTGCTGCTGCTAAAGTTCTATAGTAGTTTTTTATGACTAAGGGATGTGTTTATGTACAGTGTGCACTGGTCACTTTAAAAGTGGGATGTATAGACAAATTTTGAAACACAATTGTTTAACTGTTTAGTATATTTAAGCTTTAGAATTTGATATGTTGATATCCCTTGAAGGCAGAATGCTGAGATACCAGGATTAAAGCTGTTTGGTACTTCAAATCTGTGTACGCCTTTTGGATTTATAGGTTCATAGGTTCATAGGTTGGTACTAAGCTATCAGTCCTAGGGCCTATACAAGCCTAGCCATAACAATTCCCTGGAAATTTCTTCCCACAATATTTACTTCCCTGGACCCCTGTCTAACAGGGTGACTGATGTGATCCCCAGGGTGAATTTCCTATCTCCCATCCAATCGTCAAGGTTCCTTTTGAAGAGGGCCAAGGAGGTGCTCTGCTTGACATGTATAGGCAGTCTATTCCAGAGTATGGGGAGTCTCTGGGTTAGGAACCTATCCCTCCAGCATGTTTTGTTCATTGTGATGACAAGGTTTAGATCCCTAGAGCATGTGGCTCTGAGGGATTGGGACTTCTTTAAGTGGAGCATGTTCAACAGCTCAGGGTTTGACATGGCCTCGTATGTTTAGCAGAGATCACCTCTGAGTAGATGATATGCCACAGAGTATAGCTGAAGGTTTTTTAGATGGTCAGCATAAGGCATCTGCTTTAGGCCTGTGATTCGTTTAGTGAGGTATTTCTGTGGACTTTCCAGCCATTGCAGATGTCTTGTGAGGTACATACCAAACGGGGCATTGTACTCTATAATGGATTCAATGAGGGATGAGTACAGTGGTACAATGACCTCCTTTTTTCTGGATGAAAAGCCCTTAATGATGAGGTGTGCCACATAGAAGGATTTCCTGACTGTTGTGGTGATGTGGTTATCGAAGGTGAGCCCACTGTCCACCTGTGTCCCTAAGTTTCTCATCACACTTTCGGTGTTTAGTGTGCTGCCACCTATGTGGTAATTCATGGGTACATGTTTTTTTCCAAAGGGGATAACTATACATTTCTTGGCAATAAGCTTGAGCCCATAGCTCTGGCAGCAAGCATGTGTTTCTGTAAGGCCCCTTTGTAGAATAACCACATCATTTAGGGATTCAATAATGGCTCCCAGTTTGCAGTCATTTGTGAACTTTTTTAGCCAGAGTCCCATAGTGTTGTCTTGTACTTCAGAGAAGTAGATGCCAAACAAGAACGTTCCCAGGACTGAACCCTGAGGTACTCCACTTGTCACCTGTCTGGAGCTGGATTTGGAGTCGGCTACTTTTACAGTCTGGGTTATGTCAGTAAACCAGTTGGCAATCCATCGAGTGACATAGGGATTTATGCCCAGCTTTGTAAGTTTCTCTATGATTCCAGAGTGGGGGATGGTGTCGAAGGCCTTGGCGAGGTCCAGATAGGCTGTGCGGACCACCTTACCCTCATCCACAGTTCTGGAGACTGATTCAAAGAAGTCAATCAGGTTCAGGAGACAAGATCGGCCCTTCATGAATCCAAGCTGGATGGGGTCCAGTGTTTGAAGGTTGCTAATGTCTTTGTTTATAAGTTTCATGATAATGCGTTCCATGCCCTTGCAGACCAGGCTTATCAGACTGATGGGACAGTAATTCCTGGGATCCAAGATGGAGCCCCCCCTTGTGGAGTGGGATAAGTGTAGCTGTGTGCCATTCTTTGGGCATAAAGCCTGAGGTGAGGCTATGATTAAACATGACATTTAGGTGAGGTGCCAGTTTATTTTGTAGTTCATGTACATTGGGCGGCACACTGGTGCAGTGGGTAACACTGTCACCTCACAGCAAGAGGTTCTCCGGTTCGATTCTCGGCTGGGGTGCCTTCTGTGTGGAGTTTGCATGTTCTCCTTGTGTTTGCGTGGGTTTCCTCCGGGTACTCTGGTTTCCTCCCACATTCCAAAGACATGCATCTGGAGCATTTCTCCCCGGGCCTCCGCTGAAAACAGGCTCTGTGGAACCTAGTCGGACTTTCCTGGTCAACAAATGATAAATAAAATAAATAAAAATAAATAAATGTAGTACACAGTCTCGGATGTCATCTGGTCCCATGGATGCTGTATTCTTAGCTTTGGAGAGTGCAGTTTCTACCTGTGTGGCCATGATTACTGGAATATGGCAATCTTTTGGCATTGAGATGGGCCCTTTAGGGGGTAAGAGGGGGTGAAGTTGGCACTAAATCGATCTGCCAGGATATTGGCAATATCCTTGGGATCAGTATATTTAATGCCATTCTGTTGTAGCTCAGAGCAGATCTGAGCATTGCCATTTAGATTCTTAACATAACTATAGAATGCCTTGGGGTTGTCTTTGGAATCTTTAGCAAATTTATTTTCATAACTAGCTTTGGAGGATTTTATGAGGGATCTCAGCTTCTTACTGAGTCTGGTAAGGGAGTTTTTTGCATCCTGGGATTTTCCTCTTTTCTGCAACAGTTTTTTCCTTCTGTTGTATAGTTTGTTTATGGCAGGGGACCACCAGATTGGCTTTCTTTTTTTGGAGGAGTGCATTTTGGTTCTATTTGTGATGGCACGATTCATGCATTAGTGGATGTGCTCATACAGTGCCTTAGTGTAGGAATCAGCAGTCGAACTTTCAGCTCCTGTCTGCATGGGTGTCATGATGTTTGTCACTTCTAACTTGAGTAGCCTGAAGTTGGCTTTGGAGAAGTTTTTTTACGGAGGTTTCCTTACTGCGGGGTGGGGGTGGGATGTGGATGTCAAGGGTGATTAGCTTATGGTCAGACCTGACCAATGAGGGGATGACCACTGGTGTGGAGCATCTATCTCCCATGTTGGTAATGACCAGGTCTAGGGTATTGGAGCCACTGGTGGGGCAATGAATTAGTTGATGCAGGGTATTGGAATTTATGAATTCCAAGAACCATTGGGAAAAGGTGTTGGTGCCCGAATAGTTTTCTCAGTTAATGGCAGGGTAGTTGAAATCACCCAGTATTAGGGTATTTGGTTGTATCTTAATATTTTCCAGTATGTTTAGAAAGGTGTAATGAGAATTTTGAGGCATGGTGGGGGATCTGTAGCAAGCTACAGTTTGGATTGCAGTCTTACCTAGTGTTAGTTACACCTGGAGAATTTCAGATGCATTGTGTTGGGCAACTAGCCTGGAGGTGTGAATATCCTTGGTGAATATGGACACTCCTCCACCTTTACTGTTTTGGTCTTGGTTTAGTGGCTGAAAAGTGTGGTTAGAGTTGTAGCCTGGTATTGCAAATGTGCTCTCTGGAGCCTTGATCCAGGTCTCAGTTACTGCACAGATGTCGATGTTCTCCATTTTTAGGAGTGCTTTGAGAGAGTGCATTTTGAGATTTAGACTTCTAGCATTGAGTAGCATTACCTTCAGATTTTGCCTGCATGTATCTGTTATGATTGTGGATTTGTCCTTTGAACCTTGCCTAAAAAGGCACTATAGGGGTGTCAAGAGCTTTAGCCAGTAACCTGAATCCCAGGGGCTGACATGTGCAGACCATCTCTGGCAAAGCATCATGGTTTTATTAGGTTTTTGTGCCTTTTCTTTGGTTTGGTAAATCACCTATCAGTTTCAGCAACAAAAAACACTCAACTTAATACCAAGTGTCAGATTACATTTCCAAATTCAAAAAAATGCTTTCTTTTCTGTTTGGCACTATTGCTCTCCACGTAACATTTTGCAAATGCAGTTGGTATCATTCTTCGGGTTTGAGCACTACCAGAAACATGATAATAGGCATTGGGAGGAAATAATTCTTAACTATTGCTGTTTTCTCTGGTTGGACATGTCTGGTGATAGAAGGGAAGGTGCCCAATTTAGGGCACATAGTTGGAGTGTTCAGAAGTCCAGCATCTTCACTGGAGTCCTTGTAAAGCACTACAGCCAAAGGCTCTTGCAGGGTGACTATATCAACTCCCAGTACAGGTCTGAGGCTTGGAATAGTCTGGTCAAGGCTTTCTCCAGTGTGACTGGTATTCCAGGCACTGTTGAACAGTGTAGGCATACCTTTAATGACCTGAAAAGGTGCAAGAGGGATGCACTCAACTAGTGGATGGATGAGTTCAGGACCCTGAAGGCATAAGCCAAGGTGCTAGTTCAAAGTATTATGTTCATTATCCTAAATAAATACTGCTTATGTGTACCAGTTGTTTTTTCAATTTGCACTGTGGTGGAAATGGTATTTGGCACAGGTAAAGACATTTTTGTTTGAAATCAGGCATTCCTTACCACTCTGGAAACATGGTGGTCGAACTTCTGATTGCTATCTACCTGTGTTCCTAGGTCTCACACCTCTGGGTTTGAGTTTGGGGGGGTGTTATCAATGCTGTAATTAGTAGGGAATTCCAGTTTGCAAAAGGCAATAATAATGGCACTTTTTTTGCATATTGTTTTAGAATGTGTGGCTTTGGCACCAGTCATTTGTCTGTGTTAACCCCGCCTGTAATATGTTAACATCATTGGGCGACTAAGCAATTGCACCCAAGTAGCAATCACCAGCAAACTTGGCAAGTCAAAGGCAGTTGAATTAACTTGGACTTCTGAGAAATAGATTCCAAACAGTAAAGGACCTAGCACAGATACTTGTGGTACACCACTGGTGACAGCTCTACTCGTAGAGGTTGAGTCACCAAATATGACAGTATGTGTTCTGCTGGTGAGCCAATTGGCTAATCATCTGGTGACATAAGGGTTAATCCCAAGATAGGAGAGTTTTTCAATGATGCCCGAGTGAGGAATTGTGTCAAAACCTTTGGCCAGATCAAGATAGGTGGTATGCACTGTCTTACCTTCTTCCAGGGTTTGGTGATTTTCTCAAAGAAGTCTACTGGGTTTAATAAGCATATACTTATCTATCTATCTATATATATATATATATATATATATATATATATATATATATATATATATATATATATATATATACTTAAAGCCAAATTGTGTTGGATCTAGAGTTGGCAAGTCACCTATGTCCTTGTTGGTAAGTCTCATGATGATTCTTTCCATGGCCTTGCAGATGAAACTGGTTAGACTTATAGGTCTATAGTTCCCAGGGCTAGTTGATTTTCCCCCTTTATGTAAGGGTATTACTGCTGCTTCTGTCTACTCCACTGGAACAAAAAACAGTTCTCAGGTCATGGTTAAAGAAGGTGCTAATTGGGTCCACTAGCTCCAGTTTTAGATTGCTTAGTAAGCAACCAGGGTTGTTATCTGGTACCATTGAGGTTTTTACTCTTGGACAGCACAGATATGACCTGATGTCTAGAGATAATAGGTAGAGGACTAGTGTCAGGTATGCAATGAGATATGCCCACTGGGACCAGGGGGTTGAATTTTGTGCTAAACCTGTCAGCTAGCAGGTTGGCAATATCGGTACTAGTTGAGTGATGTGAGCAACATGGTATGATACACTTGTGTGTGTATGTGTATATATATATATATATATATATATATATATATATATATATATATATTGTTGATGTATTAGGACATGTTCTTGTAGAGCAGATCAACCATCAACACAGTTCACATTCCACCATCACAGTGAAAATTACATATGACATAGGTGTGCAAATGTCTACATACCATCATTAAATATTCTGTGATACACAGCAATATGAATTCATATTGATTGCATGGTTCCATATGTCTTGTCTCATACACATGTAAATCTCTGATAGACACAGCAATGTATCACATGTTTTGATGCAATTGCAATCTCGGGGATTTTATTGTATGTGCAATTGTGTTGCTAGAAGCAAGGATTATTGAGGGGGTCAGGAGCACCATTGTGGAATTATTTGTGTCAGTAAATTTTCTGCATGGGCCACACACAATTGATCTGTAATGTGTCCTGATATGGCATCAGGCTGCTTAAACACAGTTTGCCCATGAAACACATATAGGCATATGCTGTGCAACTGATGTAAGTACATGACATTGTTACGGTTGTATGCCTGTGTACATAGCAACAGTGTGTAGAATATGATGAATGGCCATGGCTGTATGTGTAGGTCTTTTTACAAATCATTAATCCTATACAGTTTAAATGTTAAGTGGAACAAACAACTAAGCACAAATGGGCATATGAATGCCACCAGACATACCCAAATGGAATGAATAGACATGCTGACTGTTTGTCTCACATGTCACCCCCTGTCACAACTGACCATCAGCCAAAGTATACATGCAAACCTTACTCAGTGTGTATGCTAAGCAGGGCAGCACATCTGTGCACTCTATACAGCTAATAACACAGAATCAGTGGGCCATGACAACATCACAGATTGCTTATAGCATGACTCAGAACATGGACCTACCAGACATGGTTGGATCTATACTTCTACACAATCTCCAGACAGAATATGTTCCCATAGAAGGGTGTACATCTACATGCATCTATCTGACTGTGGAAGGGAACAGCACCTGATGCATGTATGCATGTATAGGCACATCCTGACTCTCCTCATCTGTGAATATATCAGCATATCATCATGGACCTTTTCTAAATGTACACTGGTAATATCCTAGCTGTGTGTGAAAGACATGTGATTTGTAATATCCCAGCTGTGTGTGAAAAAACATGTATTTTGTACATGCTACATACATGTCTGTTACATCCTTAGGAAGGTCAACAAGGGCTTGCATGCTGACAACACTATCATCCTGCAGAACTTGACAAGGCCAAGGCATCTGATACAAATCCACACTGAGGTATTACTTTGACACTGTCACAAGTGGCCATAAACACCTATATCACCAAGTGGGTAGGCCACTGTGGATCACATATGTGACATCTAAATATGTTGAAGTGTGGGATGTGACCTATATCTAGAGTCCAGTTATCAAGTCTGCACCTCAGGGCTGTGTGCTAGGCTCTTTCCTGTCCATTATTTCATTCGCAGAGGTCAAGAATTATATACACATCCTGAATCCAAAGAGCTGTCTGAAGGACTGCAGATTGTCCACAATCATTGAATCCTACTGTGATAGTAATATAATACAGTCAGTAACTCAAACTCCAAAGAAAACTGGTAAACCACTTAATAAAACAAAAAAAGGCAAAAAACCTGAAACAAAGTGTTTTTTTTGTATGTTAGTGCTTTTGTCAAGTTTAATAATTCAACTTCTTCAGACAAACAGAGCAACCATATCAGATACACTTAAATACCAAATACAAAATCACATGATCAAGGGTAAAAGTCACATGACCTAGCAATGCTAAACTTTTAAAGTGACCACATTACTTTTCTGAGAAAAAAATTTTGAATGCATATAAAGTAATTTAAAATACATTTAAAATACCATCCACCCTCTGAAAAACATTCTGCATCCTCATATTTTAAAACATACACAACCAAAATACACAAATAATATTAAATTATAAACTAGTCAACAAGTCAAACTCTTCAATTTCAGCACGCAGGCTATAGAACACAGATCATTTAATCCTAGTTGATTATAGGCATGTGTTCTAATCTGCCAAATTAACCCGCGCTGCTCAAGTCTTCTCCCCTTTCATCATACTCATCATACTCAACTTGACCTAACACTCTGAATAAAAATGATTGTCCTGGCTGATTGATCACGTTTAGCTAAAGCACTTTCCAAGCTCCCTTTTCTAATATTATATAGGTGTTCATACACATGTTGTCTTAATTTACTCAGAAAAGTAATGTGGTCACTTTAAAAGATTAACATTGCTTGGTCATGTGACTTTGCTTATATGTGTATTTTGGTTGTGTATGTTTTAAAAAACATGAAAAGCATAAGAAATCAGCATGCTTCTTACTAATAATTTCACTGTGAACTGATCGAAGGAAGGACACTGAGGAAACTCGTAGCTATAATATATAACATTAAGTATCCTGTTTTTTGTTTATTTTGTTCTTTATGTCTTTGTTATTTATAGCACTTTGTGTACTGTGTATTTTTCTAGCTAGTTTCACTGTGTGTGATGTATTAACTGGAAATTGTCCACCTTTATTAAGCATCTGTTGGGTTGTTTGTTTCTGATAACTGGTTACAGTAAACTCTTTTTTTCTAGAGGCTCCTTTAGCTGTTTAAAACTTTCATTTAAAGGCTCACTGCTGTTTTTCAGCTGTGAAACATTTCTGCAGTTTGTTCTAAGTAGTGGGGATATTTGTAGCATTTCTATATTCAGGCTTGTATTTGGGCCTAGTGTTTGTGGAGGCTGTGTGTCTGAGCACATATTCAGAGACATTGGTTTGGCCAAAGCCATCAGGCATTTCTGTGAGAGAGAGAATTGTTTGAGGTCATTGGCTGACTGAGGTCACCTGGACTACAGCTTAGACTAAGCACCTCATTGGTTCTTTTGAGATTTCTTTCTTAAAAGCTGTCTCAGGTTTCAACTTTCTGTTACCTAAGAAGTTCAGTTGTGAATGCTCTGCCATTTCACAGTGAACTGATCGAAGGAAGGACACTGAGGAAAGTCGGAGCTATAATATATAACATTAAGTATCCTGTTTTTTGTTTATTTTGTTCTTTATTTCTTTGTTATTTATAGCACTTTGTGTACTGTGTATTTTTCTAGCTAGTTTCTGTGTGTGAGGTATTAACTGGAAATTGTCCACCTTTATTAAGCATCTGTTGGGTTGTTTGTTTCTGATAACTGGTTACAGTAAACTCTTTTTTTCTAGAGGCTCCTTTAGCTGTTTAAAACTTTCATTTAAAGGCTCACTGCTGCATTTCAGCTGTGAAACATTTCTGCAGTTTGTTTTCCACCCTGCCTCCCTGCTGGTATAGTGTTTTTATAGTTGGTGGCTTTGCAGTTGCCCGCCCCTAGTGTAAATTTGATCTGGGACCCTCCTCCCAGTCTAGTGTCATTACCTCATTCTACCCAGTACAGGGAGAACATTTGAGAAGGCCAATCAGCTTAGTTTCGGCTACTCCTTTCTCTCTTTCCTTTCTCTCTTTCCACAAAAAAAAAAAAAAAAAAAATTATCTGCTTTTACTGTATTTGTGTTTTTTCCTACTTTATTTTGCTTTTGCGTCATCTTAAAAGTACTCAATTGTATTTATTACTGCTTGGTGTAACTTATTCTAAGCCTTTTAGTTTAAGCACTTGGGCTTTAGACCAGTTGTTTTACATTAGGAAGGTCTGTGGGCTGCACTGTGGTGGCAGGACAGGTAGCTTACATCCTTCTAAGTTGGGAACTGCTGATTGAGGGCTCAGTGTCTGTTATTCTAAAAGTGTATTAGTTCTGGTTTAAGCACCAGGGCTTCAGGCCAGTTATTTTACATTAAGAAGGTTCATGGTCTGCACTCTTGTGGGAGAAGAGGCTGGACTCTGCCCTTCTAAGCTAGGAATTTCTGGTTAAAGGCTCATAGTGCCTGCATATTTGAACTATTTCTTACTGTAATTGGTACACCTTGTTTGCTGTAGCATAGACTAGATCCAGGCCTGCTGAATCTAGTTTTGTTTGTATGCTTGTTATTTCCCTGAAAAGCTAATTCCACCTAAAACGCTGCTTTTCAGCACTTCTGTGGATCCCTAGTGATATCTACATTGCTTACTGTACTTATTTCCTTGTTTCACTTAAAAGAAAGTTACTGTTTGTCATTTTTGCATTTACGTTACCTGGCACTTGCTCACTAAAGCAATTATATAAGTCAGCAATAAAAAATTAAAAGCACTACACCCTCACAAACTCCCCCTGGAGTACCTTGCTTCCCATTGGCCATTTTTTTCAATTATAAAGAAATTCCCAATACTATTCTAGCATGTCCAAAGGTCAGTTGTCAATCTCCTCTCCAGTCCAGCTGGTGAATCTGGGACTCTTGAGGCAATGTTACAACTGCCTCATGTACACAGACAACCCCCTCCTCCTCCCAACAAATTCCAACACATGTGAGAGATGCAACCATATAGACAAACTGGAGGCTAAGCTCTCTCAACTCAGTACTGGCGTAACCAGTCAGGAGGAGAAGGAAACCACACTCACTACAATTCCAGTCTCACATAGACCTACCACGACAGCAAACCAAACACATAAACACACAAAAACATACTTGGAGGCTCTAAATAAAAATCTGCCTAAGCAGCAGAGACCTCCAAAGCAGACACCCAAGCAACCGCTACCCCAAAACAAAACACGTGCAACACATAGCTCACAAAGCCAGTGTGCCAAACAGTCACAGCCCTTAAGGCTAAACAACACACCTGATACACTTGTAATAGGTGACTCTATCATCAGGCACACTGACATCCCACTCACCAGGCTGAACAAGGAGAAGGTCACGGTGAGCTGCCTGTCGGGCGCTTGGATCCGCCACATAACACAAGCACTCAGGTCACTCCAAGGCAAGTACAAATATGACTCAGTCATTGTCCATGCTGGTGTGAATGACCTGAGATGTACCTCCCTGGACTACATGAAAAGAGACATAGAGGAGCTCTCTGAGCATGTAGCCCAGGCCGGTATGACCCTGACCTTGATTAGCATCTTACCCTCACCAAGAATTATACCACAGTATGAAGACAAGATTATCAATTTCAACAATTGGCTTAAGTACTGGTGTCATTCAAAGGGGATCCAATGCCTGTCAGCCTGGGATGACATGCCCGACAAGCCACGATGCTTTGCTAGGGACGGCTTGCACCTGTCACCCCTGGGCTTTCGGATATTGGCAAAGGCTCTTGCTACCCCTATAGTGCCTTTTTTAGGCAAGGCTCAAAAGACAAACCCACCTCCATAGGTATCACAAGGGATAAGAAACTAAGAGTAATGCTACTCAACGCCAGAAGTCTAAACCTCAAGATGCACGCACTCGAAACTCTCCTTAGCATGGAGAACATCGATATCTGTGCAGTAACAGAAACCTGGTTCAAGGCTCTCGAGAGCACCCCAGCACTACCAGGTTATACCTCATACCATTCTTTTTGGCCGCAAAACTTGGACAGAACCACAAAAGGAGGGGGAGTATCAATATTCGTCAAAGATACCCACACCTCCAGGTTGGTGGCACAGCACGAAGCATCAGAGACTATCCATGTGCAACTAACAGTGAGTAAAACTGCCTTCCAGTTTATAGCCTGCTACAGACCACCCTCCCAAACCCAGGAACCCCACTCGGCCTTTCTGAGAACACTGGAAAATATGAAGGTCTCTCCAAACACCATTATATTGGGTGACTTCAACTACCCAACCATAGACTGGGAGCATTACTCTAGCTCCAATACCCTAGCCCAAAGGTTCCTAGAATTTATAAACTCAAATGCTATGGAACAACTTGTTACCACTCCCACAAGAGGGGAAAACATACTGGACCTGATCATCATCAACATGGGGACTCTATGCTCCAGACCAGAAGTGTATCTCTCACTGGTAAGATCAGACCATAAACTAATCTCACTGGATATTCACATCCCGACCCCACCCCATGCCCAGAAAACCACAGTGAAAAACTTCTCTAAAGCAAATTTCACACTCCTCAAAACCAAGGTGGAATCATTCAAAGCCCCCGGGCCTGTGGATAATACGGCCCAGACCGCAAAATCCTTTATAAACACATTCTATGAACACCTACAGGAATGCATGGATCATGCAATCCCAAATAAAACCAAGACCCAATCCTCCAAAGGCAGATGTCCTGTCTGGTGGACCCCAGCCATAAACAAACTATACAATAGAAGGAGGAAGCTACTACATGATAGAGAGTAAAATCCCAAAAAGGGAAAGCATCTCTGATCAGTATTAGCAAAAAACTACAGGCACTCATAAAATCGTCTAAGGCCAGCTTCGAGAGAAAAATTGCACAGGATACTAAGGATAATCACAAGGCTTTCTTTAGTTATGTTAGGAACCTGGGTGGAAATTCCCAGATATGCTCAGAATTAGTCCAAAATGACAAAAAATACACTGAACCCACAGACATTGCCAACATCCTAGCTGACAGGTTCAGCACAAACTTCTCCCCACCAAAAGGGCTAATATCTATCCCAGCAGAGTGCTGCCCCCCTGACATCTCAGATGCTCGGGTAAGAGCTGCCCTCTCCAAAGCAAGAAACACAGCATCAATGGGACCAGATGGTGTCCTGGGCTGCGTCCTACATGAACTCCAAGAAGAGCTAAACCCAAACCTAAAACTACTGTTCAATCTCAGCCTTACTACAGGATATGTACCCAAAGAGTGGCATACAGCAACAGTGGTCCCTCTCCACAAAGGTGGTGCCTCAACGGATCCTGGAAACTATCGCCCCATAAGTCTCACTAGCTTGGTCTGCAACGCTATGGAAAGGATCATCATGGACCTTATAAATAAAGATATTGGGGACCTGCAGATACTGGATCCTACCCAGTTCGGCTTTGTTAAGGGCAGATCCTGCCTCTTGAACCTGGTCGATTTCTTTGAAACAGTCACCAAGGCCATTGACAAGGGGAAGGTGGTCCACACAGCCTACCTGGACCTCGCAAAAGCCTTTGATACAATACCCCACTCGGGCATTATAGATAAGCTCACCAGCTTAAATATAACCCCCTATGTCACTAGATGGGTTGCAAACTGGCTCAAGGACAGAACCCACATGGTTAGAATAGCTGGAGCCATGTCAGACTCCAAACCAGTTACAAGTGGTGTCCCACAAAGCTCAAGTCCTGGGACCTCTCTTGTTCGGTATATATTTCTTGGAAGTACAGGCCAACATGGAAGGACTGTGGCTGACCAAGTTCGCAGATGACTCCAAACTGGGTGCCATAATAGACTCTCCAGCCGACACAAGCATCCTCCAAAAGGGCCTCATAGAAACAGACAACTGGTGCCAGAGCCATGGCCTCAAGCTAAATGCCAAAAAGTGTATAGTCATCCCCTTTGGCAAAAACAAAGTGCCCACAAATTACCACATAGGTGGTAATCCATTAAGTACAGAAGAAGTAATTAGGGACCTGGGGACCCAAGTTGATAGCAATCTCTTATTTGACAACCACGTGGCCAAAGTGGTTAGAAAAACATTTTATATAGCCCACCTAATTATGAAGGGATTCACATCTAGATCAGGGAGGTCATCGTGCCTCTTTACTCATCCCTCATCAGGCCCATAATTGAGTACAATGCCCCTTTTGGGATGTACCTTACCAGACACCTGCAGCAACTGGAAAGACCCCAAAAGTACCTCACCAAGAGGATCAAGGGGCTCAAACAGATGCCGTATGCTGCCCGGTTAAAGAAACTCCAGCTCTACTCAGTGGCATACCGCCTGCTCAGAGGCGATCTGTGCCTGATGTATAAAGCCATGTCCAACCCAGAATTAATGGACATGCTGCACCTCAGAAAATCCAAATCCCATCGAGCTACGTGCTCGAGGGACGTGAACCTCAGCATTGAAATAAATAGGACATGCTGGAGGGACAGATTCATAACCCAGAGGCTCTTCTCACTCTGGAATAAAATCCCAGTCCAGGTTAGGCAGAGTCCCTCATTGACTCTCTTCAAGAGGAATCTTGATGAGTGGATGGGAGATCGTAGGTTTACCCTGGGTATCACTTCTGTGTCACTGTTAGACAGAGGCACAGTATACTAACCTTGAAAAAGAGCATAGCAAAATTAATTTAATATGGGTGGTGAAAGCCATACACACTCTGGCTAGGCTTATAAATGCCCTAGGGCAGATAGCCTAGTATGAACCTATGAACCTATAATATATCCCTTATGCATGTATACAACATGATTAACTATAAACTAGACATGTTTTATTTACTATCTCTACACTGTGTATATCTTGTCTGTAAATCCTTGTACAAGTAAAATTCACAAGGAAAAGTTAGTAAGATTGTACATGCATCTTTACAGATACATGCAGCAGTCATGCCAAAAAAAAAAAAAAAACATATCCCAGGATTTACTAATCTTCTGTGTAAGACTAGATTAGTCTTACATGGAAGCGCCAGTCTAAGAGTATGATGGCAGCACACCGTGCATATTAATGAGGGCGCACTGCCTCAACTCTAAAGCTTACACGGAGCGTGGATGAGTGTAGGGGGTGTGCCGGACTGCCAAGCAGTCCAAAAATCCACTCCCCTGCAATGAAGAAATGCTGCAATTTCAAGTTACATGAGCGAGTCTGCTCACATGTGCACAATGTAACACTACACTCCCCCATATGTTAAACAACTGACAAAATTAATAATAGAAAGATTTATTTTTTATTTCATCTGATATAGCTGCCTGCATCTGCGTGTGTTTGCGCGGGTTTGCCCAGTGCTTAGCTACAGTTAGCAGCTTAGACACCAGAAGAGGATAATAAGAAAATATATATGCAAATTAAGCAAAATAACAATAGCATAGTGGTTAGAGCCTTCGCACAAAGAAGAAGTATTCCCGGTTCGAGTCCCACTACTGCACGTTCCATTTTCTGTTGGAAATCTGTATACAAAAATATTTCCTGACATTTTTTATGTATAAGTTTTGTAAAAAGCATTGAAAAGTTAAATGTAGTAGCAAATTAATTATGTATATATGAAGGTGAAATCGTTATGTATTCTGAGGCATGAGTACCCTATTTTAAGCAATATAAAGTACTGCAAAGCACATTTTACCAGTATCGAGCATATTTAAATCCAATTGCTTGTAGCTGTGCACTGTGTTAAACAGCACAATGTTGGGCAACGTCGAGCAATGTCAAGCAACGTCGAGCAACATTGAGCAACGTTGGGCAAATTCAGGCAAAGTTGAGCAAAGTCGGTTAAACACGGCCACACCTCCTTTACTGTAACTTAACCAGTCAGGTCTGCCCAGTAGGAAAATAAAAAGCAGTGACAGGGCTTGAACTCAGGATAATGTGCACTATAGTCACAGCACTTAACCACTAAGCCATGACAGCATTTCATAAAAATCCACTTTCAACAGACACATATCTATCATTGGAATTTTAAACATTGCCAACGTCAGCTAAGCAGGCATGCCTACAGCTGAGTTTTTCCAAAAGTGGCCAATCACAAATAAGTGCGGGAAATGAGGCATATTTAAGCTCCACAGGTGGGAATACTTGCTATAACTGGTTGTAGCTTCCTTCTGCAGTCAGCATGGCCGATGTTGGAGAAGGCATTAGATTTAGAGCACAATGCTGGGGCATTGAGGAGTCCAAATTAATGGTTTGGTTCCTTGTCCACAATCATGAGGAAAAAATCCTGCAGGGCCAGTACCAGGGTACCCAATATAAAATGGAGGCTTGGAACAGTCTTGACCGTGATCTCACCAGTGCCACTGGTGTTCTTCGGACTGGTGAGCAGGTCAGGCACCATTATTCTGACCTGAAGCGATGTAGGGAGGATCAACTGGACCAGTGGATCCAGGAATCCTGTGCGATGCCTAATGCCATTGAATTAAGTAGTTAAGAATTGCTATGCTTGTCTATACTATGGATAAGTACGTCTCAATATCACTGCATTTACTTCAGAGCTGCAGGTGTCCGAGCTATGAACCAGCAAGCCCATGAAGATAGGCTGCAAAGGCTGCGTCATCAGGCAGGGTAGTAATTATTCTGCATGTACTGTTATATAAAATAAATGAGAGACCCTTAAAAAAAGTGTTTTAACCCAATAAATAAAGGTGTAATAATCCTTTAATAAATGTATAATTCCTGAAGTGCATCTGTGTCATTTTCTTTGACATGTTGTTGTACTGTTGCATTCTACAAATAGTAGTGTTGTATTAAGCAGTGTCAATCCACACTTGGGTAGGTCCATATAATGTGGATGAAGGGAGTGCCAGTAGCTTTTATGCATATTTACAGCCCTCAACTGTTGGTTCATGCCCAGCATGTACAGGTTAATCTGGCACATGAGTAGCTTGGTATTGTGTTTCCCAGAAATGTCAGTGTGCTGCCAGAAATCTAGGGAGCTGTTAACATATAACTGATACTTTCACCTGAACATATCTAGATAATTATATGAAAGTAGATCTGTCAGTGTACCATCTTAGCACTAGTGTGTGTGAGCAGCTCTCAAAATATGTTGCAGTAACATTTGCATCTTGGACAGTTTGTATGTAAGATACAACTCATGTATATAATGATCTAGCAAAATCCAATTGCACAATATAAGGACATTGGGTATTGTAATAATACATGTAAGGGACATATAACTGCAGTTAATAGGAATGTAGTGGAAACTAGAAGGATATATAAGTTGTTAACTGAGCTATCTTTTTCCACCCTACTGTATGTGCATAAAAAATGCAATTCCATACCTCAATCAGTATATCTAATCTCTAAACATTTGTTGGGACATATGTCCTATTGGTTTATAAATATTTGCATTTATTTCTATGCATGTGCCCTGTTAAAATACCACAATATTGGTGGCCTGTTGCCAACAATTCAACCTGCATGCTGTTGTAATGTCCACTATTGTTCTATATATGCATGTGTTATGCTTGTTTTTCAACTGTTGAAAATTTGGTGTGTTGGGTTAATGGGAATACTTCTGCATGCTGTTATAACTAATTGGGAATGCTGTTGACTGTTCCTAACCCATATCTTTATTAAACTCTCCAAAACATAGTTCATATGGGAAGGCTGGTCCCAGCGGACCCACCTGTCCCACCTCAGCTGGCCATGGCACCTGGCACCAGCAGATTTATTGCCCAGCCTGGGACCTCCTCCTCTGTTGGCCCTGTGTCACCTTTGGGTGGAAGAGCTGCAGGAGATGGGGCTTGGCCCCCCGTGCATGCGTGGGTGGAGGAGGGGCACCTATCACCCTTCAAACGGTCCAGGTTGTGGTGCATCGAGAGAGATTGAATTTTCTGCTGCAGAACCTCTATGCCAGCTTGAGGCCCAAGTGGTGCAACTCCTGGGTCAGCCTGCATCTCCTACACAGCCCCCAGCACAGCCACCCTCTGGGCCGTGAAGGTGCAGTGGTGACTGCCCATGGGTGGGGACCTCAGTCCCACTGTTTCCATCTGGGGGCTCATGGGCTTGCGATTTACAAACATCCCTCCCCGTCAAACAGGTTCACCCACCACATGACATATACCGCCCCTGTATGTGTCTTGTTTGTCTTGTCTGTTTACCTCCCCAACCTACCTCCCCAAATATACCTACTTCCCCTACCCTACATTCCACTCTCACCTGAAAAAAAAGGGCAATCTGCTCCCCAAAAATAATTACGCCACATACATAGCTGCCCATTTTGCACACATGTCCACTGGACACATGAATTGTTATTTAATTGGCATTACAACATACTTTGTTGTTCTCCCCCCTCTCTCAGGGGTTGAAGGTTTCATATCTACCTCCAAATTTATTGCATATGCACAGCTGTTGCTGTTGAAGAAATGGGCAGTTATGGACTTTCCCTACACCTGTACTGCACATCCCGAGCTGTTTTCCCTACTGTCTTTCCCTCTTTGTGCCCCTTTTTCACCACTTTCCTATCTCTCAATTTTTCTTTTTTTTTCAAAGAAATGAGCCCGGGGGCTAGTGGGAGTAAGCACTATTAAGCAGTACTTAGCAGTTTTGCGCATGTTTGCACTTGTTTGTGCTTGGCTAAGCAATGTGCAAACCTGCTTACAACTGCTTAAAAGTGCCTTAGTCACTCTGTATGTGAGGGCCCTTGTTCTGCTCAGGAGCAAAATAAAACACCTCTGTAAGTCTGGAACCTTGCACACACAACACAACATGAAGTACCACTAAACCACGGCAGATATACATCAAGTCGGTGCTTAAATAAATATATCATGCATCAAAGTGAGTGAATGTAAAGGCAAAATAGGAATACCATACCACACAACTTGTTCTGTGGATGTTGGTCAACAGTTGTGGGATTACATTACTTGACTGTGAAAAAAGAAGCAGCCATTCTAGCAGGAAATAATGTTACACCATCACTGTACAACCCCACACAGTATCACAGAAGGACAAATACTGGCATATCTGTTTAGGGCAGAGTCCATACCTCACAACTGTCCTTAATTTTCAGGGTTGTCCCTGATTTTGAAACAAATGTTAGCTCTGTCCCTCTAAAACCTACTGACTTTGGCCAGAAAGATGGTGAATTACACTTAATGAATAATGACAATAATTAAGAGTTAGACACTTCTTTTACTTCAGAAAAGATGTATTAATTCATATGCTCTGATTCTCTTAATGTCCCAACTTAATGGCACTAATATTTTAAAGGTGTCACTGACTGTCCCTGACTTTTTCTTTACTTTTCTCTGAGTCTGTTCAAATATGTACCTGAGTGGTTGAGAGGTCTGGCAGAGGCAAAACAAAGAGGCATATCAGCCTTTCTGCCGTTACACACTGTGCAAATAGCTTTGGAAGGAGTTTTGGAAGCATACCCTTATGTAGGAATACAACACTGAAATACAAATGGATGTAGCCATGTACTGGTATCAACCAACTGTAAGAATGCCATTGCTCTATTGCTGAAAAGACCTGTGTGGTGCACAGACAAAAAATAACAGGCTATTTTCTGGCTGTCGTGTGGATAGGTCCGCAGTTGGGAGTTACGCAGACAGACTACTTGCCTTGATAAACTAACATATACACAGCAACCCTGTAAGTCCAGCAAGATAAAATCCACACAATAGTACTTACGCTTGTGCTAATGCCAACTCTAAAAAAGCACAAACTGTTTAGAACTGAGTAAATGAATATTCACAGTATAGCAGTTCACAAACAATTCTTGTGCCAGTGGACTACATCTCAATAACTAGCTTTGTATGGCAGTTAATTGTAACAGTTGAAAAGAAAGTACATATTTCCATGTAACTTGGGGTAGCATTTTTAAGGGTGAGTACATTTCTACACTGACAAATGGGTACTGGAAGCAGCATCATTAGGTCTGAGTACAAAATGTAAACCTCTGGCTACACCCCCGGCTTCTGATATAAAAATTATACCAGCTTTCTCTCTTAAACAATGATGTCCTCAGCAAACAAGGATGATCTCCATCTTGGAAAGCTGAAAGGGCAACACCTACATGAGTCAGCAGTTTATAGTACTGGGTTGCTATGACAGTGATTACTGTGATTACTACACAGCAGGCTGCATTCAATTAGCAAATGGTGGCCACTAATTAGTGTAGAGGCCATCACATGTTCGTGCAAATTCCTACAAAAGCAGGCTGCAATCTCTGCCAACAAACTCAATCACTCTATTGAAGAGACTGACAGAGAGAGAGAGATAGAGAGAGAGAGACAGAGAAAAGGAAAAAGAAAAAGAAATATTACCAAACCATACAAAGGAAAGGTATGTGACACATATGTATTTATTGGCATGTAGTAGATGTTATTGAAGAATAGTCTACATAATGTGAACCATTCATATGTGGCAGCAGTACTTCTTTATGCACAGATGTTCTGCTTAACTTCTGCTATGGACAATACTGTGTGTACCTGTGGGTAGTGGGACATACCTGTGAAATTTGTAGCTCAGCATTAAATGTCAAAGATCTGATCCATGTTATCTGTGTTCTGTACAGTAGCGTGGCCAATGGCTGTTGGGGGGATTAGCTCTGACATTATATAAACATGGGTGTGACAGAACAACACATGCATGATAGTCATATTAAAGTGTAGCTTAGCATTGGCAACTGCTGTAGCAGTCTAGTATGCTTATCTGGCATGTGTAGCCATATATACCCCCCTAATGTTAGTGTGTGTTCATATGTGACACCTGTTTCTGTTGCAGCAAGCCCCAACAGTTCAGCTGTGAGGTTCAGGGACTTACAGCAGTGTGGACCTTGCGTGTGTATGCCACAAACATGCAGAGAAATATATATGTGTCATATATATTCACATCCGTATATGTGCATAGAGCAGGGGACGTATTGCAACTGTTTGTGAAGGGTGGAGATATATATGTTGGTGAAGGTTAGTATGTGCATATTTGTATGTAGGTTATAGTGTGTGACAAACAAGACAGCATACAGTGCTGGTATATGACATGTGGTGGTTAAACACTGTCGGTGGTTTGTTCAGTTTGCAATGTTGAAGCCAGTAAGGCCTGCTACAGCTACCTGGGCTGTGAACACCTTCAATGAATTTATCCCAAGACTGCGATTTTATTACATAACTGTACACCTTACATCCTTTGTATAATTGATATTCTCACTATGAAAGGTGAAATGTATATGTGCCTACATATATATGTATATGTAGACCAATGGATTTATATATATATATATATATATATATATATATATATATATATATATATATATTTATTTTACATTTGTTGACCGGGCTAGTATAGCTGGATATATGTCCATTTTCAGTAGAGGCCCAGGGAGATAAGCTCCAAAGTTCAATTACAGTACATATCTACAGAAGTACATACATGAGATCGACTACATTAATAATAACTAAAGCAGTATTAGCTAAAAAGTGGTTACAGGTATATAGAGTATATAACACAAAATATTGACTAAACATAATACAATTTATCATGAGGCTGCATTTTAACTGTTCAGAAAGATTGATAGTAAAACACATAATATAATTCTAGATATAAGAAGGGGGAAAAAAGGAAAGTAAGACTGGTATAGAAGTTGAGTAAGAAATTTCTAATCATGAAGAATGGAACTTTTATGAGAGTACACTAATAGGTAAGGCTAGGTAGTAGAGGTAGAATGGTAGTTGAATTCTGATGAGATTGTTACTGAGCTGAGACAGTGAGGTAGAAACAGGTAGCTGGAGCATATAAGGTGGCGTTGAAACAAGTAGTGAGAGCATGTAGGTTAGTCAAGTTTAGTACAGGGGCACATCCAATGTGTTTTAAGGAAGAGCTTAAGTTTATTTTTGAACAAGGAAATAGAGGGAAGTGTTGAAAGTTCAGTGGGGAGTAAGTTCCAGATTTTCCCAACAGTGTTAGTGAAGAGAGAGTCTCCAGCTCTATTGTTTGATTTGATAATATTTATGAGGATTTTTTGTGAAGATCTTAGGGATTTCAGGTTATTGTAGGGATGAATAAGGTTAGATAGTATGGGTGTCTTAGCAGGTTGATAAAGAATTTTATGGGCAATGGTCAGTTGATTATATTTTAGCTGTTGCTGTAATTCAAGCCACCCTAGGTATTTTAGATTAGTACAGTGGTGTGTTTTAAAAGGGTTACCAGTGGCAAATCTGGCTATGTTGTTGTAGGAGTTTTCTAGTTTTTTAAGGTTATTTTTTGACAGGTTAGTGAATATGGGATAGGCATAGAGTAGGGTAGAGATTAGATGGGTGCGGGCGATAGTTATTCTAGTTGCAGGAGTGAGGAAGGGTTTGATCCTATATAGAGAGCCTATTTCTCTGTTAGTTGTTTTCAAGATATTATTAATATGAGTGTCAAAGTTAAGGTTGTTGTCTCTGGTGATACCTAGCAGTTTGGTAGTAAGATCCTGGGATATAACAGTGTTATTATTGGAAGCTATAGTGAAGTCAATTGGTGGAGATTTATTGGTAGGTGTAAAAAGTAGAAGTTTAGTTGTTTTGGGATTTAGTATGAGACAACGTTTTGTAAACCATAGTTCTACTGTGCTAAATAAGTTCTGTGTAAGGAAGTGAAGTTCAGATTCAGATGTGGCTGAGCATTTAAGTGTAGAATCATCTGGGTATTGTATGCATGTAGCTTGGGGAACTGCTTCGTGAAGGTCATTGATGAATAAGGAAAATAGGAGTGGGCCTAGTATGGACCCTTGAGGGACACCAATATTAACGGGTAGTTGGGTAGAAAGAGTGGTATTCCAGAGCACAGCTTGATGTCTGTTATTTAAGTAGGATAAGAACCATTTTATAGCTAGTGCATCATGTGACAGAGATTTCAGAATGTTTATGAGTATATTGTGATTTACCATGTCAAAAGCTTTGGACAGGTCAATGAAAAGTGCAGAGGACAGCATGTTAAGGTTGCGGTTTTTGTTGATGGTGTCCATGAAGGAGAGGAGGGCAGTAGTAGTGCTGTGGGAAAGTCTGAAGTCATGTTGGGAGCTGGAGAGCAGGTTATTATGGAGAAGGTGGTCTAATAATTGCCTATGGATGCACTCTTCCATAACCTTAGATAAAGGGGAGAGTAGGGCTATGGGACAATAGTTGGAAAGGTCAGTGGAGTCTCCCCCTTTATGAAGGGGAATAATATGTGAGACTTTCCAAAGATTGGGGACGTATCCTTCAGTAATGCTTCTATTGATGAGAATGGAGATGGGGCAGGCAATAGATTTGGCTGCTAACTGTAAGTATTCTGCAGGTAGTTGGTCAGCAGAGGGAGTGCAAGGTTTAAGTTTTTGTAAAAGGGTGAGAATAAAATCTCTAGGGACAGGTTGGAAGTGAAATGGAGGAGGTGGGTTGGATTCAGACTTAGATGAGGTTGAATTTTGTGGAGAGAGTTGACTGGCTAGAGTTTGAATAGTTTTGGTGAAAAAGGTATTAAAGGCATTGGCAGTTTGTTTAGGGTTGTTGTGGTCAGAGACTTGTGGGTTTGGTGTAATAGATTGACCGGGGTGTAATAGTTCATTAATGCTTGCCCAGAATTTTTGTGGTTTATTTTGGTGGGATTGCTGCGAATGTAGGTAGTAGTTTTGTTTATCAGACATTATGGCTTTTTTTGTTTCATTTCTCAATTGTTTAAAGTTTTGGAGGTCAATGGGGTTCTTAGTTAAGCATGATCTGTGCCAGTATTTATTTCTGAGATGGAGTTTTTGCTTAGTTTCCTTAGAAAGCCATGGAGCAGGTTTGGTTTTTATCCTAATAGAGCAGGTAGGAGCGTGTTGGTTAAGGATGGCTAGGAAATTAGCATTGAAGTAGTCGACAGCTTCATCAAGGGAAAGTTGTTTTAATGGGGACCAATTACAAGCTTTAAGTTCAGTTAAGAATAAATCGAGATTGAAGTTTTTCTTGGTTCTAATTGTTCTAAATATGGGTTTGTAATGTGGGTTGGTTTTAAGCCTAATAGCATAGGTTGGAAAGTGGTCACTTATACTATCTGTGAGGGTTCCAGAATTGTAGGTCTGGGGTTGATTATTCCAAAGTAGTTTCTTTCTTATTGGTTGTGTTAGTTCTAGTGGGTGAGGTGATTATTTGTGTAAACCCATAGAGATTAATATGGGTAGTGGGGTAGTTATTGTTGCAACATTTCCAATCAATGTTGAAATCACCAAGAATGATGGTCTCTTGGGGGAGGTTTTGAGATAACCAACAGAGTATGTTTTCAATAGTAGTAATGTTATTGCCTGGAGGAACATAGATGCAGATAATATAGATAGATGTAACAGAGTTTAGCTGAAGCTTGGTAATAAGTATTTCAGCGTTAGAGACATGGGGAGGATTTTGGTGGAAGGTTGTAATTTGAAAATCAGATTTAAAAAAAAAACACCCATTTTTAATATATATATATATATATATATATATATATATATATATATATATATATATATATAAATATATATATATATAGAGAGAGTTATATATACTCATACACACCTACATCTACTTGTTGCAATAGATTCTCTGTACTGTTGACTGACTGTGATTGTCAATATGTTTGTGAATACATCAAAGATATATATCTATGGAATAGCTTAGTGGGAAACTGTTTATGTCATGGTAGTATAGGTCCTTGCTTTGATCCTAGCAAAAGCTGTGTATTCTGTTGCTTGGCAGAACAAGTGCTATTGCATACAGTGTGATTAAGTCTCTTGGTTTTAACTAGGGTGTGTCATTGGAGGCTAAAGTACTACATCGATGTTGATTGTTTGGTACCAATGTTGAATGCAAATCCTGTGTGTACTGTAGTACTACTTGAAGCTCTGGGCCTGTACAACAAAGTGTGGTGTATGTCCACATTGCTTGCATCCACTGTTTTGTGTGGTCTCTGTATTCATCACAGATTACATTTCTCAAGATTAAGGTTGTGTAAGTACTGACACACAGTACTGTATAGTACTGTATAGTACACACTGAAAGCTTATCTGGGTTGTTATACCTTTGTGTCCTGTAATTATGTCTGATGTGTGTGTGGGTATGTCTGTAACATGTCCTTTGACATATGTGTGTTAAAACATATAACTGCATATCTAGCAACATTCATAGTGTACTACAGCAGTATCTGACCTATATTCACAATTGTGCACATATTTTGGCCACGGGTTTGCCATTAACAAGTTGTGTGGTATAATAGTAATACATATACTGGACCTTACACCGATTGTGATGGATGATATATTTCATTACACATCAGCTTGATGTATATCTGCTGTGGCTAGGTGGTGCATCGTGTTGCATACAGTGTGCCAGGTACTCTTGTATAGTCTTATATAGTGATTTTATTTTGTTGCTGTGCAGAACATGGCTCATTAGATAGAGAGTGAGCAAGGCACTTTCAAGCAGTTGTGGGGTGAGCAGTGATAAGTGGCAGTTACAGTGTTTCACTCTCAGTTAGCTTATAGGTTGCTATATATGGCAGTTCAGTGATATCTGTACTGTATAATGTTAAATGTGTCATATGACTTGCTCAGACATATTTTTGTATTTATGTCCTCCAGATATCATGGCCCATCGCAGGAACCCAGTTACAGTAGTGCTGAAGATGGTATCATTACTAGCAGTATGATTCAGCACTACCGTCTCATGTTCTCACAAACCAGCCAGGACCAGCAGGATCGTACTGCAATGTGACAAGATGTTGTCCGCAGGGTAAACAAGGTAAGCCTGCAAAACCGGACATATGAGCATGTATGCCATCACTGCAGTGATCTTCTCAGACATGTCCATCAGTGCGCTGCTGATGTGCGTAGACAACAGCTTGCAACAGGAGGTGGTGTTAATATCCATTTCCCCCTCACCAGAGTGGAGGAGTTGCTCCTGAGCCTGGTGGCACCTGCCCAACAACAACAGCAGCAGACATACACCATGATGGAGGTTGGAGCCACCCAGCAAGCACACATGGAGCATGCAGATAACATTGAATATCTGTAGACTACTGTTATCTGTATTGGTAGATCATGCATATGTGAACTGTGGAGTGTCATTCAAAGATGTGGAGCCTGTTGTTGTGCAATACTGATAATTTGGAACATAATCTGTAGCCCTGTGAATGTAAACAGTTGTTGTACTGTAAGATTGCAAACACACAGTAACAATGCCACAGTTGTGGCCACTGACAAACTGTCTCATCTCTATGTAGGTCCCTCTGGGGTGGCATCAAGGTAGCGGACAGATGCTGGTGAGTGTTTTCTACATTTATTATTGTAAATAAAAAGTGCATGTCATAGTTAAGGTGTAGACCATGTGCATATGTAGCACACCTACCCATAATGCATGCTGTGCATGTTTGGTGTAAGAGCATGCACAGCTCACTAATGTGATTAGCTGCCTCTAACACATGCAATACCCAGACCATCTCAAGCAAATGTGGCTAGACTTTAGTGACCATTGGATAGGCACAGTTGATACTCAACATGCACATAACATACACATCTATGTCATACATAGACCATTTTAACATGCTACACATAAAGGATTCCCAAACCCTCTGTAAAGACTCACTCCAGTATCCAAAATCTCATCCACACATTACACATAATATATCTGAGGGGTAGAGGCCTATCATGGGGCATTTAAACACTCTACGCATTCATGTCAGGGAATGCTCCTTATTGGCCTCCTTACAAACTCATGTAATAATGGGATGTGAAATGGTGAATTTAGCCAAGGTAGTACAGTTCTGGCACAGCATGATTAGTGCTGGTTTTGGAAACATTTGTAGACTTGAGTGACCACATGATGCTTCATGATGATGGCCAATGTTACTAAACCCCATCCAGTTATTGTAACCACAGTACTACACATAGCTTTTATTGCTATACACCTTAATGTTGCATGTGTACACACATATGCACCTCTAAACAGTATGCATACCAATCACAATTTACACAACTGACATATATATATGTCTTGTGATGCTATTGAGTGGCTAGGTGATATGACACACATTGGGTATGTGTAGTGTTTAAATATGCAGTGTGTCTTAGCATGCCATGTCATGGATGATACTGGCATGTCCACAATATGATCTACACTCACCATAAGTACAGTACATTGGGTATGTGGCTGAATGGTATTCCATCAATTATCCATACACCACTGATGAGGTTATGTGAATACTCATCATGTATGTGCTAAAAATGTGTCCACAGTTATTTGCTAAATACACAGAGGCTGTAATCAGCATTGGATACCTATTTTACACGCAGATACACATCCAGCAATGGTATGTACACCTGTGAGTTATGGTGCACAGTACATTACAGGGTTATGAATACCTGCGCCGCAATGTTGTGTCCATGTATGCATTGTGTTTCAGGGGGAAGGCCATCACCTAATAACAAAACACATGCATCAAAGCCATGTATACTTTTAGTAACAAGGACTGACTACACTTGCACTGCATGCTGTTGAGCAACACCTGTCCTGCATGATGACATGTGTGATATGACTGTTTTGCTTGTGATACTGTACCCCACCATTACCTGCTATTGTGTATGTTCTGTGATTGCTGGGGTTGTGTGTGTCTGCTTTAGGAAGGAGTGTATTTTTGTGTGTGTGCATGTGTGCATGTGTGCATGTGCACGTGTGCATGTGCACATGTGTGCATATGCGCATGTGGTCTGAAGTCATGTTCAGGTCTTAAAGTGTGTTTCCTGTTTTCCTCTCACAGGTGCCGAGGTGGGGCTGGTTCACTACAGCAGGGAACCTGATGTCACTGAGACAGACAGTGATGATGAGGATAGGTGTCTTGAGGCTTAGGCAAGTTTGTCAGGGCCTGTTGTTTGGCCACCAACTGACAGTACACAAGTCTCCACCCCATCCGTGCACACAGTCATACTGCCTGTACATCCATCATCACCATTGCCCTTAGCTGAAGGACAGTGTACGGTTGGCACTGGCCAGGACAGTGTGGTATCTATGGCACATGTATCAGGACACAGCAGACATAGCCAGATGTCTGGAATGGTACCACATAGGCAGATGCCCAGGGGTTCTCGTCAGAGCACTGCTGGTCATCATGCCCCTGGCAGACATGCCACACCTCTTTCTACCACATGCATGTTCCAGGCAGTCATGGAGGCACAGACATGAATGGAGCAGTACACCAGATAGGGTCTAAGGGCACAGAGGGCTCATAACACCTCTGTAAATGACAGTATCCATGACCTAGCAGGTGCCATACGTAACTACACTGAGGTCTTTGATAGACATTGGGGTGAGACATTGGATGTCCTCCACAATGTCATGTCCATGTGTCAGGACAGTGCAGGATGGTTGAGACGATGATGTGGATGTATGCCAGCAACATCAGCAGCTGGAGGTCACCGTGGATGTCCAGCAAGTCACAGCCACTCCTGTAGTGCCAGTACCAGCCCCAGCAATGTTGGGGGAGGGCTGTCCATAGACCGTCCTAGCAATCCACATGCACGTGGCTCTGGCCAGTCCCAGCAGGGACCTGGATCCAGTGGACATATGTCAACCTCTTCAGATAGTACCCAATCTGGATTAGTACCTGATATTGTCTGTAGCACCCCTGCCGGGCACAGGTTCCGTATCCGTGGCCAGAGATGGTGATCTGTAAAGCCTGCCAGGTACAGTCTGCAGCTGTCTCACAAATCCCCATATATGGCAGCCACATGATGGAACTGTGTGCATGCAGACACACACACAAAAACCAGAAACCTAGGGCAAACACATACCCGCACACATTACATCAACATTGGCCCATAACAGTACTCATGGCCCTCACACACACACTCACACACACATGTCGATTGTATGGCTCAGTGTAGGCATCTGGCAAACCAACAACACACCCTGTGCATATGATGAAACCTGTGCCACCTCCTGTTATCTGTAACATTGATGCAGGAACAGGCTAACATGGTGTTGATGCACAGGGTGACTTTAATAAACTATAGCAATGGTTGGATGTGTAGCATGTTGTCAGCAGTAAAGTGTAATGATATCCTTGAAGGTGTAGCTGAGCAGGCATGATGCATTAAAGCTGTAATTAGCATTGTTGTATTGTTTTCACCAGTGTTTTTTCCAATTGTGTTTGCCCATGTGCCACTTGGCTGATGTGTGTAGTTGTGTCAGCATGTGTTATACAGTGGACAGTAAGTGTGGGGTGTGTGCAACACAGGTTTGCAGGTGTCCATTTGAGAACATGACGGAGGTGCTCTGTCTGCATGTACATGCATATTGGGCACATGGGCAGGGTGACAGGCCCTGTATTCGCCAGTGTTAACACTCCATAGTTTCTATTGGTGGCCAGTATGCATTGTACTACACACATTTTGGAACTTGAGTACGCATGTGTGTGTATTACACAGGTTGACACTGTGCTGTGGGTGATGCTGTTTTTGCTATCTGTCATTGGTTTGCATTACTAAGGTTAACACTGTCCCAGCTGCATAATCCTTTAGTAATGCACACTGTTCACCTACAGGGTTGCATGGGCCGTGCTATCACAAACACAAGAAATTTTCACTTATACAATAAAAGTGCATTAGTCTCATGGACCCCTGCCATAAACTAAATATATAATAAAAGGTGTGAAGTTGTACCAAAAAAGAGTTACATACCAAGAAGGGATAACCTCTCTGGTCAGTATCATTAGAAAATACAATCCCTCAATAAACATACAAGGCAAGCTTCAAAATACAAAATGGCAAGGATTCCAAAGACAACACTAAAGCTTTCTTTAGTGTTGTTTATAATCTACAGGGGAAATCTCAGATTGGGTCACAGTTAATGTAAATGGTCACAAAGTACACTTATCTGACTGACATTACCAATTTCTTTTCAGACAGTTTTTATATGGATTTCACCACCCTGTCGTTACACAAGGGCCACATTTCCAGACCTGAAGAATGTAAAACCTGATGATTCACAGACACTCTAGTTAAAACATCTGTTTACCAAAGTCCAAATCACGGTGGCAATGGTACAACAGTGTCTCTGGCTGTGTCATGCACAAGCTGACATATGAAGTCACCAATCACCTAAACACTCTGTCCAGATGCAGCCTCTATACAGGTTACATACTTGTGGAATGACGCACATTAATGGTGTTCACAGTCCACAAGGGTTGAGCTACAATGTCTTCTTATTCTTCTTCTTCTTCTTCTTCTTCTTCTTCTTCTTCTTCTTCTTCTTCTTCTTCTTCTTCTTCTTCTCCTTTTGGATGCTCTCATTAGGGGTCACCACAGTAGATGATCTGTTTCCATTTCTTCCTGCCCTCTGCATCTTGTGCTGTCACACCATTCACCTGCATGTCCTCTCTCACCACAGCCATAAACCTCAGCTTAGGCATTCATCTTTTCCTGTTACCTGGCGGCTTCATGCTTAGCATCTATTTCACAATATACTCTGCATCCCTCCTCAGTACATGTACAAACCAACTTAATCTTGCCTATCTGGCTTGGTCTACTAACCTTCAAACCTGGGCTGACCCTCTAATATACTTATTCCTAAACCTGTCCACCTTTGTCACACCCAGTGCAAATGTTAACATAAATTGATTAAGGATAGAACTACAACATATTTATTTATTGTTTATTTTACATTTGTTGACCGGGCTAGTCTAGCTGGAGAATGTTAACATAAATTGATTAAGGATAGAACTACAACAGATGTATTTATGTATTTATTTTTTATTTTACATTTGTTGACCGGGCTAGTCTAGCTGGAGAATGACTTACAAATTAGGTATATAGAATAGAAGGAAGAAGACAAAAGGACATTTCTGACAACAGTGTTTAAATGTAGAAAGAAGGTTAGTTATGATATAAGTAGATTCAGCCAGCGTTAGTACATGTACACAGCCATTGCAAGTTAAGGAAGATTTTTAGATGCTTTTTGAAAAGAGGGGTAGATGAAAGGGATGTGAGATTACTAGGAAGTTTATTCCAATGGATTCCAATAGTGTTAGTAAATAGAGAATCACCGGATTTGTTATTGGATTTTAGGGTAGCGGCTAGTAATTTATTGGCTGAGCGATGGGTGCTTAAATTTTTATTGGAGTTGATTAAGTTACAGAGTATGGGAGTATTTGTAGGGTGATGCAAGATTTTGTGGGTGATGGTTAGTTGTTGGAACAGAAGCTGGTTTTGAAGTTCCAACCATCCTAGTTTATGTAGATTTTGACAGTGGTGAGTACGGAATGTGGCCCCAGTGGCAAACCTGGCAATGTTATTGTAAGCAGTGGCCAGCTTGTTTTGATTATTTTTAGATAGATTTGTAAAAATTGGGGAGGCATATAGAAGTGTGGAGAGTAGGTGAGTTTGGGACATAGTTGTCCTGGCTACAGGTGTAAGGAATGGTTTTAGCCTATAGAGAGATCCTAGTTTTCTATTCACTGATTTGATGATTGAATTTATGTGTGAGTCAAAGTTGAGGTTATGGTCAATAGTTATGCCTAAGAGTTTGGTAGTTGGGTCTGGTACAATTACAGTGCCATTTTTTGATGTAAGTGTGAAGTCAATAGGAGGAGACTTCTGGGTAGTGGTAAACAGTAGAAGTTTTGTTTTTTTAGGGTTAAGGAGAAGACAGCGTTTAGCGAACCAGTTTTCCACTAAGGTAAATACTTTCTGGGTGTTGGACTGAAGTTCAGCAGAAGTTGCTGCAGCACAGATTAGGGTTGAGTCGTCTGCGTATTGAATACAGGTGGTTTGTGGTATAGATGTCTGCAGGTTATTGATAAAAATAGAAAATGGGAGGGGCCCCAGAATAGAGCCTTGTGGGACTCCCTGTGAGATAGGAAGTAAAGTAGGTAGGTTGTTGTCCCAGAGGACTGCCTTTTGTCTGTTTTTAAGATAGGATTCAAACCATTTGGCTGTTTGAATATCAATTGAAAATGTGGTAAGTGTATCTATCATTAAGTGATGATTCACCATATCAAAGGCTTTGGAGAGGTCTAGAAAGAGGGCAGAGGTGAGTAAGTTGTTGTAATGATTTTTATTAATCGAGTCAGAGAAAGATACAAGTGCAGTAGTAGTACTGTGAAAAGGCCTAAAACCATGCTGGCAGTTGGCTAAAAGATTGTTTTGGAGGAGGTGAGCGAGAAATTGCTGGTGAATGCATCTCTCCATGATTTTAGCTAAAGGAGAAAGTAGAGTGATGGGGCGGTAGTTAGAAAGTTCAGTTGAGTTGCCTCCTTTATGTAGAGGTATAATATAAGAGACCTTCCAAAAAGATGGTACAGTACATTCTGTGATGGTCCTATTAATTAAGATAGAGATAGGGTAAGCAAGTACTCCAGCAGCCATTTGCAGAAATTCAGCTGGAAGGAGGTCAGCTGAGGGGGTACATGGTTTTAGTTTTTGAAGCTGGGCATGGATGAGAGAGGTGGGAACAGGCTGTAATTGGAGGGGAGGAGATAAGATCCTGGAAACTCTCTACCTATAAGCCAGAAAAAAATTATCTGGAAGGCTATGGAGCACAGCATTATGGAACTCATTAACAGAGACATTATGAACCTGCAAACACTGCACTATACCCACTTAGGTTCTCTAAAGGCCAGATCATGGCTCCTACACCTAGTAGACTTCAAGCCAGTTAACAAGGCTATAGGTGAAGGAGGGGAGTTCCACACAGCCAAGCTATAGCTCACCAGCAATTCATACCCATCCCACATTCTGGTATTATACATAACCTCAACAGACTGACTACAAATGATTGTTAGATGATGGATTTACAACTGACACACAGATGTAGGACACACAGTAACACTTGCAGCCTCCATGTACAGTTCAATGCCCGTAGCAAGTGGTATTCACCTGCATTCAGTCCTGGGACCACTCCTGTTTGGCATATATCTTTCTTAGGTACACGCAAACACAGTAGGGGTATGTCTGCCCACGTTTGATGAAAATGCATACTGTGGGCTATACTTTATTCTCCAGATGACACACACATCCTCCAAAAGGGTATCCTAGAGACAGATACCTGGTGTCAAACTCATGCTGTAAAGCTATAAGCCAAAGAAAGCAGTTATCCACTTTTAGAAAACAAAGTATCCCCAGAGTACCACATAGGTAGTAGCCCTCAAAATGTGGAACAGGTACTAATGTATACATAGAGCCATGTGTTTATTCATCTCTACTTTGATAATTACATTACCAAAGGGTTTTGGAAATCCATCTGTGGAGCACATAAGCGATAAAGGGTTTGCATGCAGATCCACAGAGGTTGTTGCACACCTATAATGATTAGTCATCTTTGCCAGACTTTGCTTGCTTTGGAACAGGATTCAAATATACCTCTAGCATAAACCCTCACTCACACTCTTCAATAGAAACCGTGATAAGTGGATGTGAAACAGAAGACGTAGCCGAGGGATCACTGCAGTGGCTAAGCTTGTCACAAGCATACAGAAGTGACCTAAGGTCTGGAAAGCGCCAGCATGCTCTGGCAAAGATAAGAGATGCGTTTATGGAGAAAGCAGAGTACCCACCTATGAAATAATTGAGGTCACATGTATGTATATGGCTTTGCCCCATAGCTACCTTACATGTGTAATGCACATACAGTTTTCATTGTGATATGTCATACACTAGAAAAATCAAAACCCACTCCACATTGATCAACAGTGTCGCACACAGTCAGCAATTGCAAGATTCAAACTCTTTCCTAAATACATTATGATACTACAGCAGTATGCATTTACATGCAGCGCTATACACATCACTGGGATGTAATTTTTCCACAGATATATTTGTAGGATGGTGACATCATCAGACTTGTCAAAGATGAGTATATCACTTTTAAGGGGTGTGAGTATTCTCCAAAAAGCTTTCTTTTTTCCCCAGGGAGACACACGCACACACACACATTTGGCAAGTGCAGGATTCAAACACCTACCTAACTACATTGGGATATTACAGCAGTACAAATTTACATGATGCACTATACACATTATTGGGGTGTGTTTTTTCCACAGGTATATTTGTAGGATGGTGACATCATCAGACTTGACAAAGATTAGTATACAACTTTTAAGGGGTGTGAGTAGTTTCCAAAAAGGTTGCTCCTACACAGGGGGGAGACACACACTCTCAACAAGTGCAGGATCCAAACTTCTACCTAACAATACTATAGCAGTACGCATTTACATAATGCACAATACACATCACTGGGATTTTTTTTTTTCACAGGTATATTTGTAGGATGGTAACATCATCAGACTTGACAAAGATGAGTATACCACTTTTAAGGGGTGTGAGTAGTCTCCAAAAAGGTTGCCCCTCCCCAGGGACACACACAGTTGGCAAGAGCAGGATTTGAACCCCTACCTAACTACATTATGATACTACAGCAGTGTGCATTTACACGACATGCTATATACATTACTAGAATTTTGCCTTTCCACAGATATATTTGTAGGATGATGACATCATCAGACTTGACAAAGATGAGTATACCACTTTTAAGGGGTGTGAGTAGTCTCCAAAAATGTTGCTGTCTCCCCAGGGACAGACACACACACACACACACACACACACACACACACACACACACACACACACACACACACACACACAATTGTCAAGCCGCGGGGTTCATAATCCAGACTAAGTACATCTTTACACTTCAGCAAGCAATATGGAGTTACAGGGTGCAATACAGACATTACTTGCTGACAGTTTGCCCAAAGGTTTTTTTCACATTTGCTAACCTCAGCAGGCTTATCATACTAGGTGTATTGTGAGTGTATTGTATGCATAGGCCATGACCATATCATATATGGGTTGATGCACCACATGCTGGCACACACAGGGTCAAACTGGTGGCTAAGCTCTGTCAACCCAATACTGGATAATACAGTCAGGAGGAGTAGGGTCATACAACCACAACACTGACTGTCTCACATAGATCTACAATATAAGCACCAGCCAAACACACACATAAATACACATTACCATACTCAGAGAATACAAATATTAATCTGAAAAAGAGACAGTGTCCTCCTAAGCAGACAAGCAAGCAACATGCACCTCCAAGCACACACCAGAAAATACATAATACACCAAAGCAGTGTACCTCACAACAGGCCATAAGGCAAAACAACATACGCAACACACTAGTAATAGGTGACTTCATAGTCAGGCACACAGATGTTCCACTCACTCTGCTGGACAAGGGGAAGGTTACTGTCAGTTGTCTGCCAGGTGCTATGAACCGCCACATAACACAAGCATTTACATCACTCCAAAACAGGTACATATATGACGTGTTCTTTGTTCATGTCAGTGTGAATGATCTGAGGCATACCTCCCAGGACAACATGACAAGAGATATATATTAGCTCTATGATCATGTAGGCCAGGCTGATATGACCCTGACCTTGAGTAGCATCTTACCTTCACCTACATGATACTGCAATATTACAGAAAGACGACAAACTTCAACAATTGACTGAGCTTCTGGTGTCATTCAAAGGGGATCCAGTCTCTGTCTTCCTGTGATGACATGCTAGACAAGCCTCGTTGCTTTGCTACAGATGGTTTGCACCAGTCACCCCTATGCTTCTGAATACTGGCCAAGGCTCTTGTTGTCCCCATATTACCTTTTTTTAGGCAAGGCTCAAAGGTTCATAGGTTCATAGGTAGTTACTAGGCTATCAGCCCTGGGGCCTGTACAAGCCCAGCCAAAAAGTTACCCTGGCTTTTGCCATCCAAAAAATTTATTTTCCTGCGCCACTGTTGAGCAGAGATGCAGAAGTGATCCCTGGGGTGAATTTCCTATTTCCCATCCAATCATCAAGATTTTTCTTGAAGAGTGCTAATGAGGCGCTTTGCTATAGATAGGTAGTCTATTCTGGAGTATGGGAAGTCTCTGGGACAGGAATTTATCCCTCCAGCATGTTCTGTTTATTATGGTGACAAGGTTTAGGTCCGTAGAGCGTGTAAGTTCATAGGTTCATAGGTAGGTACTAGGCTATCTGCCAAAGGGCATTTATAAGCCTAGCCAGAATGTGTTGGCTTTCACCTCCCTTTTAAATTAGTTTCCTTTGCCTCTTTCTAGCAGGGCCACTGAAGTGATCCCAGGGGTAAATTTACGATTTCCCATCCACTCGTCAAGATTCCTCTTGAAGAGAGTCAGCGAGGGACTCTGCCTAACATAAACTGGGATTCTATTCCAGAACAAGGGAAGTCTCTGGGACAGGAATATATCCCTCCGGCACATCTTGTTTATTGCTGTGCTGAGGTTTAATTCACTGGAGCGTATGGCTCTGTGAGATTTGGTTTTCTTGAGGTGGAGCATGCCCATTAATTCTGGGTTGGACATGGCCTTATACTTCAGGCATAGATCACCTCTGAGCAGGCAGTAAACAACCAAGTAGAGCTGGAGTTTCTTTAGTCGAGCTGCATAGGGCATCTCTTTTAGGCCCATGATCCTCTTGGTGAGGTACTTCTGTGGTCTTTCCAGCTGTTGCATGTGCCGATTAGGATACATACCAAATGGGGCATTGTACTCTATTATGGGCCTAATGAGTGATGAGTAGAGGGGCACAATGACCTTTCTTGATCTAGAGGTGAACCCTTTCATGATTAGGTGGGCTACATAGAAGGAATTTCTAACCACTTTGGCAATGTGATTATCAAAGGAGAGGTTACTATCTACCTGGGTCGCCAGGTCCCTAATTATATTTTCCGTACCTAGTGGATTAGCACCTATGTGGTAATTCATGGGCACTTTGTTTTTTCCAAAGGCGATGACTATGCGCTTTTTGGCATTCAGCTTAAGGCCATGGTTTTGACATCAGGTATCTGTCTCTGTAAGACCCTTCTGGAGGATGTCTGTGTCAACCGGAGCATCTATTATGGCCCCCAGTTTGCAGTCATCTGCGAACTTGGTCAGCATAGTCCTCCCATGCCTGCCTGTACCTCAGAGAAGTATATACTGAACAGGAGGGGTCCCAGGACTGAGCCCTTTGGGACACCACTTGTGACTGGTTTAGAGTCAGACATGGCACCCGCAACTCTGACCATGTGTGTTCTATCCGTGAGCCAGTTGGCCACCCATCTTGTGACATAGGGGATAATGTTCAAGCTGGTAAGCTTGTCTATGATGCCAGAGTGGGGAATGGTATTGAAGGCCTTAGCGAGGTCCAGGTAGGCTGTGTGGACTACTTTCCCTTCATCTATGGCCTTGGTAACTGTTTCAAAGAAGTCAACTAGGTTTAGATGGCAGGATCTGCCTTTAACAAAGCCAAATTGGGTAGGGTCCAGTGTCTGGAGGTTCCCAATGTCCTTGTTTATGAGTTCCATGATAATTCGCTCCATAGCTTTGCAGACCAGGCTGGTCAGGCTTATAGGGCAATATCTCCCAGGTTCTGTTGTTGCACCACCTTTGTGGAGTGGGATAACTGTTGCTGTATGCCATTCTTTGGGTACATTGCCTGTGGTAAGGCTGAGTCTGAACAGTGAATTTAGGTGAGGGTTTAGTTCCTTTTGGAACTTGTGTAAGATGCAGCCTGGGATACCATCCGGTCCCATTGATGCTGTATTCTTAGCTTTGGAGAGGGCTGTTTTTACCTGCATGTCCATGATGTCTGGGGCTCTGCATTCTTCTGGGATGGACACGGCCCCTTTTGGGGGTGAGAGGGGGTGAAGTTTGCACTGAACTTGTTCGCCAGGATGTTGGCAATGTCAGTTGGTTCAGTGTATTTTTTTGCCATTTTGCAGTAGCTCAGAGCATATCTGAGAAATGCCACCTAAATTTTTGATATATCTAAAGAAGGCTTTGTGGTTATCTTTAGATTCCTAGGCAATTTTTCTTTAGAAACTGGCCTTGGATGATTTTATGAGCGATCGTAGTTTCCTGCTAATAATGATCAGTGATGCCTTTCCGTTTTGGAATTTTGCTCTATCATGTAGTAGTTTCCTCCTTCTGTTGTATAGCGTATTTATGGCCGGGGGCCACCAGACTGATTTCCTCTTTTTGGAGGAGTGAGTCTTGGTTTTACTTGGGATGGCTCGATCCATGCATCCCTTTAGATGCTCATAGAATGCACTTGTAAAGGTTTCTGTGGATTAGATAGCATTATCCTGTAGCAAGGGGGCTTTGAAACTTTCCACTTCGGTCTTGAGAAGTGTGAAGTTTGCTTTTGAAAAGTTTTTCACAGTGGTTTCCTTGACTGGGGGTGGGATCAGGATGTGGATGTCCAGTGTGATTACTTTATGATCTGATCTTACCAACGAGGGGTTTACCTCTGGTGTGGAATACTGATCCCCCATGTTGGTGATGATCAGGTACAGTATGTTGTCACCTCTAGTGGGCATGGTGACCAGCTGTTCCAGGGTGTTTGAGTTTATAAACTCTAGGAAGCGTTGGGCAAAGGAGTTTGTACTTGAGTAATTCTCCCAGTCAATGTTTGGGTAGTTGAAATCTCCTAATATCATGGTGTTTGGTAGGACCTTTATATTTTCCAGTGTTCTCAGGAATGCTGAGTGGAGGTCCTGAGACAAGGTAGGTGATCTGTAGCAGGCTATGATCTGATAAGCAGCTTTCCCACTGTTAGTTGCACTTGAATGGTCTCCGAGGCCTCGTGCTGAGCCACTAACCTGGAGGTGTGGGTATCCTTTATGAAAATGGAAACACCCCCTCCTTTTGTATTTTGGTCTGTATTTTGGGGCCGAAGATTGGACGGATTGGGATTTCATTAAGTGGAGCATGTCTAACAGCTCTGTGTTTGACATAGCTTTGTATGTTGGGCAGAGATCACCTCTGAGTAGGCGATATGTGACAGACTAAAGCTGGAGTGTTTTGAGACGGTCTGTGTAGGGCATGTATTTGAGGCCAGTAATCCCCTTTGTGAGGTATTTCTGCGGGCCTTCCAGTTGTTGTAGATGTCTTGTGAGGTACATACCAAAAGGGGCGTTATATTCTATAATGGATCTAATGAGTGATGAGTAGAGGGGAACAATGACCTCTTTTTTACTGCATGAGAAACCTTTTGTGATGAGGTGAGCCACGTAGAAGGATTTCCTGACTACTGTAGCGATGTGATTATCAAAGGAGAGATTACTGTCCACCTGTGTCCCAAGGTCTCTTATCTCACTTTCAGTGTTAAGTATACTACCGCCTATGTTGTAGTTCATGGGTACAGAGTTTTTACCAAAAGGGATTACAATGCACTTTTTGGCATTGAGCTTGAGGTAAATGGCTTTGACACCAGGCATCTGTCTCAGTAAGGCCCTTTTGTAGGATGTCCACATTGTTAGTAGTTTTGATTATGGCTCCTAGTTTGCAGTCATCTGGGAACTTCATTAGCCAAATACCTTGTGTGTTAGCCTGTACTTCAGGGAAGCTGATACCAAACAGGATAGGACACAGGAATGAACCCTGTGGTACTCCATTTGTCACTGGTCTGAAGTCGGATTTGTAGTCTGCTACTTTCACAGTGTGGGTTCTGTCAGTGAGCCAGTTGGCAATCCATCTTGTGACATAGGGATTTATACCTAGTTTAGTGAGTTTATCTATAATTCCAGAGTGAGGGATGGTGTTGAAAGCCTTGGCAAGATCTAGATAGGCTGTGTAAACCACCTTACCCTTGTCTGCGGCTTTGGTGACTGCTTCAAAGAAGTCTATCAGGTTTAAGAAACATGATCTGCCTTTTACAAACCTGAACTGGTTGTGGTCCAGAGTTTGGAGATTACCAATGTCTTTGTTTATAAGTTCCATGATGATACATTCCATGGCCTTGCAGACCAGGCTTATCAGGCTAATGGGGCCATAGTTCCCAGGGTCCATGGTGGCTCCCCAATTGTGTAGTGGGATAACTGTCGCTGTGCGCCATACAGCAGGCACAAAGCCTGAGGTGAGGCTATGATTGAACATGGTACTTAGGTATGGTGCCAGTTCGTTCTGTAGAACACAGCCTGTGATGTTGTCTGGACCCATGGATGCTGTGTTCCTGGCTTTGGAGAGTGGTTTTTACCTGTGCAGCTGTGATGACAGCAACTTTGCATTCTTCTGGCATAGAGATGGGCTCTTCCGTGGGTGAGACGGGGTTTAAGTTTTGATCCTATCTGCCAGAATGTTGGCAATATCAGTTAGGTCTGTATATTTAGTGCCATTGTGCTGTAACTCAGAGCAGATCTGAGTGTTGCCATTGAGATTCTTGACATAGCTATAGAATGCTTTGTGGTTGTCTTTAGAATCAGTGGCTATTTTGTTTTCATAGCTAGCTTTGGAGGATTTTATCAGGGATCGCAGCTTCTTACTGAGGCTGACCAGGGAGCTCCTCCACTCATGGGAGTTTACCCTCTTTTATAACAGTTTCTTCCTTCTGTTGTACAGTTTGTTTATGGCAGAGGACCACCAGATTGGCTTCCTTTTCTTGGAGGATAGCGTCTTGGGTCTGTTTGGGATAGCATGATCCATGCGCTCATGTAATTGCTTATAAAGTGCAATTGTGTAGGATTCAGTAGTTATAACTTTATTGTCCATCTGCATGGGTGTCCTGAAGTTCACCATTTCTGTCTTAAGAAGCATGAAGTTGGATTTGGAGAAATTTTTTAACCTGGTTTCCTTTATGGGGGTGGGGGCAGAATGTGGATATGTAGGGTAATTAGCTTATGGTCAGATCGGACCATTGAGGCGTTGACTTCAGGTGTGGAACACCGGTCACTCAGGACAAACCAAACCCCGTAACCAACACAAATAACCACAAAGTGAGCTAAATGCTAGTCATTGCCAGAAGTCTCAGCCTCCAAGTGCACACACTTGAAGCACTTCTCAGTATGGAGAATACTGATATCTGTGTAGTAACAGAAACCTAGTTCAAGGCTCCAGAGAGCACACCAGCTCTACCAGTATACTACTCATTCCATACCTTCCAGCATCAGAACCTAGATCATAGCACATAGGGTGGGGATGTATCCGTATTCATCAAGGATACCTAAACCTCTCTCTACATCCTCTCTACAGGATATGTACCCATAGAAAGTTGCACAGCAACATTCTTCCCACTCCACAGGGTTGAGCCCTCAAAAGACCCTTGGCATTCACGCTCTATGAGCCTAATGAGTCTGATCTGCAAGGCAATGGAGCCAGTCATAATGGAAGTCAACAATAAAGACATTGGGAACCTTCACACAGTTGAGCACACCCAGTTTGGCTTTGTCAAATGCAGATCACGCCTCCTGAACTGGGTGGATTTCTTTGAGACAGTTACTTAGGCTACAGATGATTGAAATGAGCTCCACACAGCCTACCTATACCTCGCTATGGCCTTTGACACCATTCCCCAGTCAGGTATCATAGATGAACTTACCAACCTGGGCATGAATCCATACATCACAAGATGGATTGCAAACTGGCTCACAGATAGATCCCACAATTTAAGAGTTGCTGGCTACGTCAGACTCCACACCGGTAACAACTGGTGTCCCCCAGGGTTCAGTCCTGGGGTACCTCCTGTTTGGTATAGACTTCTCAAAAGTACATACCAACACAGGAGGGTTGTGGTTGACTGAGTTTGGTGGGAACTGTAAAGTGTTTGCCATAACAGATACCCCGGATGACACAAATATTCTCCAGAAGGGACTCTATGAGACAGATGTGTTGTGTCAGAATCATGGCCTCAAGCACAATATGGAAGAATGCATAGTAATCCCCTTTGGTGAAAACAAAGTACCCACAAACTACCACATAGGTGTTACCCCCTAAAACCTGACAAGGTAATAAGAGATCTGGGGACACAAGTAGATAGTCATCTTTCCTTTGACAACCATATTGTCAAAGTGATTAGGAAATCCTATGTGGCTTATCTAATCAACAAAGTGCTTGCATCAGGATCAAAAGAGGTAGTGGTGGCCCTCTACTCTTAAGTCATCAGACCCATCATTGAGTACAATGCACCATTTTGGATGTATTCAACTAAGCATATCCAGCAGCTGTAGAGAACACAGAGGTACCTCACCAAGAGGATTACTGGACTCAAACAGTTGTGTTATGCAACACAACTGGTAAAACTAAATCTGTTCTCTGTTGCGTACTGCCTACTCAGAGGCACACTCTGATTAACATATAGAGCCATGTCCAACACATAACATTTGAACATGCTCCATCTACGGATAATACAATTGAGTCACACTACACACTCCAGGGATATGAACCTCATCACAACAATGAATACAACATACTGGTGGGATAGAGTACCATCCCAGACACTTGCCTTACTGTGGAACAGAGTCCCAATGTACATCAGACAGAGGCCCTCGGTGACACTCTTCAACAGGAATCTTGATGAGTGGATGGAAAACAGACAATTCATGCCAGGCATCACATCAGCAGCCCCACTAGAAAGAGGCTTAGGGTACTAACTATTAGAACTAGGGCTTAGGAGACTACCCAATGGGGTGGTGAAAGCTGCACAACTTAACTAGGCTAATATATGCCTTCATGAAGATAGTCTACTACATACCTATGAAGCTATGTGACAGGTACATGTCTACAGACAGTAGATGTGTACTTCATTGTACAGTCAAGTTGTACAGCAGGCACATGGACCACATACACTGTAATGCTTACAGATACTGGTGGCTGTTATGTACAGTGGGTGAGATGTGCACCTCATGTCTTTTGTGCCATTGGGATGTGTGCTGGGTGGGATAGTCCTGGATGGCTCCCTGTCATGACCTTCCTCTTACACACATCTCTGCCCATCCATCTTTGGCTTATTATACTGTGTTACCCCTACATATATATAGGTACATAGGTAGGTAATAGGCTATCTGCCTGAAGGCATATATTTGTATGACCAGAGTGTGCAGCTATCACCACACTTGGGGTTAGTTTCGTAGGCCTCTGTGTAGTACAGCTGATGAAGTGATCCATGGTGTGACAGTTCAGTTTTACATACACTCATCAAGGATCCTCTGGAAGAGTGTCAGTGAGGGACCCAGCCTAATGTAGGTTGGGAGCCTGTTCCAAAGCAAGGGAAGTCTGTGAGTTAGTAATATATTCCCCCAACATATTCTATTTATTGTTGTGATGATGATATCCCTAGATCATGTGGCACAGTGAGCTTGGGTTTATTTCAGATAGTGCATGTACATCAGTTCTGCATTGGACATGGACCTGTCTGCTGGGCAGAGATCACCTGAGTAGACAGTATGCAACAGAGTACAGCTTGAGTTAAATTCAGTCTTGTTGCATGGGGCAACTGTTTGAGGCCAGTAATCCTCTTGTTGAGGTACTTCAGTGGTCTTTCCAGCTGCTGAAGGTGCCTAGTCAGATTCATCGCAAGTGTGCTGTGATACTCTCTGATGGGTCTGATGACTGATGAGTAGAGGGAACCTCCTTTGACCTACAAGCAAAGACCTTGGCAATTTGTGGGAACACATAGCATGATTTTCTAACCACTTTGTGAATGTGTTTCTTGAAGTAGAGATGACTAGCCACATGTGTCCATAGATCTCTTATTATTACCTCCATATTTAGGGTGTTGGCACCTATGTGGTATTTGTATGACTGTAGCTCAATGCCATAATTTTGACACCACATCTGTCTGACTGAGACCCTTTTTAAGGATGTCTCTCTTGTCCCAAACATCGATTATTACAACCTTTTTGCGGACATCCACAAACTTTACTAACCTCAGCCCTTGTGTGTTTGACTGTATTCCTGAAAAGTATACACCAGACAGGAGGGGTCCCAGGACTGAGCCATGGGGGACAGCAGTTATTACCAGCTTACAGTCCAACAGGGAGATCACAATTCTTACCTTGTGGGATCTATCTGTGCCCCAGTTGGCAATCCGTCAGATGACATACGTGTTTATGCACAGGTTGTTGATTTTGTGGATACGATATGTGTGGGATGTTGGAAAAGGGCTTTACAAGGTCTATGTAGGCCGTGTACAGCTCATTTCATTGATGTATGTCCTGGGTAACTGCCTTGCTTAGGAACCATGATCTGCCCTTGACCATACCAAATGGGTAGGGTTAGGTGTTTGTAGGCTCCCAATAGCTCTGTTTATGAGTTCCATAATGATGGACTCCATGGCCTTGCAGATCAGGCTTATCACCTTCAATGAATTTATCCCAAGACTGCGCGATTTTATTACATAACTGTACACCTTACATCCTTTGTATAATTGATATTCTCACTGTGAAAGGTGAAATGCATATGTGCCTACATATATATGTATATGTAGACCAATGGATGTGTATATGTATATATACATATATATATATATATATATATATGTATATATATATATATATATATATATATATATATATATATATATATGTATATGTATATATATGTAAATATATATATCTATATATATATATATATATATATATATATATATATATATATATGTATGTATATATATATATATATATAGATATATATATATATATATATATATATATATATATTTTTTTTTATTTTACATTTGTTGACCGGGCTAGTATAGCTGGATATATGTCCATTTTCAGTAGAGGCCCGGGGAGATAAGCTCCAAAGTTCAATTACAGTACATATCTACAGAAGTACATACATGAGATCGACTACATTAATAATAACTAAAGCAGTATTAGCTAAAAAGTGGTTACAGGTATATAGAGTATATAACACAAAATATTGACTAAACATAATACAATTTATCATGAGGCTGCAATTAACTGTTCAGAAAGATTGATAGTAAAACACATAATATAATTGTAGATATAAGAAGGGGAAAAAGGAAAGTAAGACTGGTATAGAAGTTGAGTAAGAAAATTCTAATTGTGAAGACTGGAACTTTTATGAGAGTACACTAATAGGTAAGGCTAGGTAGTAGAGGTAGAATGGTAGTTGAATTCTGATGAGATTGTTACTGAGCTGAGACAGTGAGGTAGAAACAGGTAGCTGGAGCATATAAGGTGGGGTTGAAACAAGTAGTGAGAGCATGTAGGTTAGTCAGGTTTAGTACAGGGGCACATCCAATGTGTTTTAAGGAAGAGCTTAAGTTTATTTTTGAACAAGGAAATAGAGGGAAGTGTTGAAAGTTCAGTGGGGAGTAAGTTCCAGATTTTCCCAACAGTATTAGTGAAGAGAGAGTCTCCAGCTCTATTGTTTGATTTGATAATACTTATGAGGATTTTTTGTGAAGATCTTAGGGATTTCAGGTTATTGCAGGGATGAATAAGGTTAGATAGTATGGGTGTCTTAGCAGATTGATAAAGAATTTTATGGGCAATGGTCAGTTGATTATATTTTAGCTGTTGCTGTAATTCAAGCCACCCTAGGTATTTTAGATTAGTACAGTGGTATGTTTTAAAAGGGTTACCAGTGGCAAATCTGGCTATGTTGTTGTAGGAGTTTTCTAGTTTTTTAAGGTTATTTTTTGACAGGTTAGTGAAAATGGAAGAGGCATAGAGTAGGGTAGAGATTAGATGGGTGCGGGCGATAGTTATTCTAGTTGCAGGAGTGAGGAAGGCTTTGATCCTGTATAGAGAGCCTATTTCTCTGTTAGTTGTTTTCAAGATATTATTAATATGAGTGTCAAAGTTAAGGTTGTTGTCTCTGGTGATACCTAGCAGTTTGGTAGTAAGATCCTGGGATATAACAGTGCTATTATTGGTAGCTATAGTGAAGTCAATTGGTGGAGATTTATTGGTAGGTGTAAAAAGTAGAAGTTTAGTTGTTTTGGGATTTAGTATGAGACAACATTTTGTAAACCATAGTTCTACTGTGCTAAATAAGTTCTGTGTAAGGAAGTGAAGTTCAGATTCAGATGTGGCTGAGCATTTAAGTGTAGAATCATCTGGGTATTGTATGCATGTAGCTTGGGGAACTGCTTCGTGAAGGTCATTGATGAATAAGGAAAATAGGAGTGGGCCTAGTATGGACCCTTGAGGGACACCAATATTAACGGGTAGTTGGGTAGAAAGAGTGGTATTCCATAGCACTGCTTGATGTCTGTTATTTAAGTAGGATAGGGACCATTTTATAGCTAGTGCATCAAGTGACAGAGATTTCAGAATATTTATGAGTATATTGTGATTTACCATGTCAAAAGCTTTGGACATGTCAATGAAAAGTGCAGAGGAGAGCATGTTAAGGTTGCGTTTTTTGTTGATGGTGTCCATGAAGGAGAGGAGGGCAGAAGTAGTGCTGTGGGAAGGTCTGAAGCCATGTTGGGAGCTGGAGAGCAGGTTATTATAGAGAAGGTGGTCTAATAATTGCCTATGGATGCACTTTTCCATAACCTTAGATAAAGGGGAGAGTAGGGCTATGGGACGATAGTTGGAAAGGTCAGTGGAGTCTCCCCCTTTATGAAGGGGAATAATATGTGAGACTTTCCAAAGATTGGGGACGTATCCTTCAGTAATGCTTCTATTGATGAGAATGGAGATGGGGTAGGCAATAGATTTGGCTGCTAACTGTAAGTATTCTGCAGGTAGTTGGTCAGCAGAAGGAGTGCAAGGTTTAACTTTTTGTAAAAGGGTGAGAATGAAAGCTGTAGGGACAGGTTGGAAGTGAAATGGAGGAGGTGGGTTGGATTCATACTTAGATGAGGTTGAATTTTGTGGAGAGAGTTGACTGGCTAGAGTTTGAATAGTTTTGGTGAAAAGGTATAAAAGGCATTGACAGTTTGTTTAGGGTTGACCGGGGTGTAATAGTTCATTAATGCTTGCCCAGAATTTTTGTGGTTTATTTTGGTGGGATTGCTGCGAATGTAGGTAGTAGTTTTGTTTATCAGACATTATGGCTTTTTTGTTTCATTTCTCAATTGTTTAAAGTTTTGGAGGTCAATGGGGTTCTTAGTTAAGCGTGATCTGTGCCAGTATTTATTTCTGAGATGGAGCTTTTGCTTAGTTTCCTTAGAAAGCCATGGAGCAGGTTTGGTTTTTATCCTAATAGAGCAGGTAGGAGCATGTTGGTTAAGGATGGCTAAGAAATTAGCATTGAAGTAGTCGACAGCTTCATCAAGGGAAAGTTGTTTTAATGGGGACCAATTACAAGCTTTAAGTTCAGTTAAGAATAAATCGGGATTGAAGTTTTTCTTGGTTCTAATTGTTCTAAATATGGGTTTGGAATGTGGGTTGGTTTTAAGCCTAATAGCATAGGTTGGAAAGTGGTCACTTATACTATCTGGGAGGGTTCCAGAATTGTAGGTCTGGGGTTGATTATTGATTAGTATCCAGTCTAAGGTAGTTTCTTTCTTATTGGTTTTGTTAATTATAGTGGGTGAGGTGATTATTTATGTAAACCCATAGAGATTAATATGGGTAGTGGGGCAGTTATTGTTGCAACATTTCCAATCAATGTTGAAATCACCAAGAATGATGGTCTCTTGGGGGAGGTTTTGAGATAACCAACAGAGTATGTTTTCAATAGTAGTAATGTTATTGCCTGGAGGAACATAGATGCAGATAATATAGTTAGATTTAACAGAGTTTAGCTGAAGCTTGGTAATAAGTATTTCAGCGTTAGAGACATGGGGAGGATTTTGGTGGAAGATTGTAATTTGAAAATCAGATTTAAATAAAACACCCATTTTTATATATATATATATATATATATATATATATATATATATATATATATATATATATATATATGTAGAGAGAGAGAGAGAGAGAGAGAAAAAGAGTTATATATACTCATACACACCTACATCTACTTGTTGCAATAGATTCTCTGTACTGTTGACTAACTGTGATGGTCAATATGTTTGTGAATACATCAAAGATATGTATCTATGGAATAGCTTAGTGGGAAACTGTTTATGTCATGGTAGTATAGGTCCTTGCTTTGATCCTAGCAAAAGCTGTGTATTCTGTTGCTAGGCAGAACAAGTGCTATTGCATACAGTGTGATTAAGTCTCTTGGTTTTAACTAGGGTGTGTCATTGGAGGCTAAAGCACTACATCAATGTTTATTGTTTGGTACCAATGTTGAATGCAAATCCTGTGTGTACTGTAGTACTACTTGAAGCTCTGGGCCTGTACAGCAAAGTATGGTGTATGTCCACATTGCTTGCATCCACTGTTTTGTGTGGTCTCTGTATTCATCACAGATTACATTTCTCAAGATTAAGGTTGTGTAAGTACTGACACACAGTACTGTATAGTACTGTATAGTACACACTGAAAGCTTATCTGGGTTGTCATACCTTTGTGTCCTGTAATTATGTCTGATGTGTGTGTGGGTATGTCTGTAACATGTCCTTTGACATATGTGTGGTAAAACATATAACTGCATATCTAGCAACATTCATAGTGTACTACAGCAGTATCTGACCTATATTCACAATTGTGCACATATTTTGGCCACGGGTTTGCCATTAACAAGTTGTGTGGTATAATAGTAATACATATACTGGACCTTACACCGATTGTGATGGATGATATATTTCATTACACATCAGCTTGATGTATATCTGCTGTGGCTAGGTGGTGCATCGTGTTGCATACAGTGTGCCAGGTACTCTTGTATAGTCTTATATAGTGATTTTATTTTGTTGCTGTGCAGAACATGGCTCATTAGATAGAGAGTGAGCAAGGCACTTTCAAGCAGTTGTGGGGTGAGCAGTGATAAGTGGCAGTTACAGTGTTTCACTCTCAGTTAGCTTATAGGTTGCTATATATGGCAGTTCAGTGATATCTGTACTGTATAATGTTAAATGTGTCATATGACTTGCTCAGACATATTTTTGTATTTATGTCTTCCAGGGATCATGGCCCATCGCAGGAACTCCAGTTACAGTAGTGCTGAAGATGGTATCATTACTAGCAGTATGATTCAGCACTACCGTCTCATGTTCTCACGAACCAGCCAGGACCAGCAGAAGCGTACTGCAATGTGACAAGATGTTGTCCGCAGGGTAAACAAGGTAGGCCTGCATAACCGGACATATGAGCAGGTATGCCATCACTGCAGTGATCTTCTCAGACATGTCCGTCAGTGTGCTGCTGATGTGCGTAGACAACAGCTTGCAACAGGAGGTGGTGTTAATATCCATCTCCCCCTCACCAGAGTGGAGGAGCTGCTCTTGAGCCTGGTGTCACCTGCCCAAAAACAACAGCAGCAGACATACACCATGATGGAGGTTGGAGCCACCCAGCAAGCACACATGGAGCATGCAGATAACATTGAATATCTGTAGACTACTGTTATCTGTATTGGTAGATCATGCATATGTGAGATGTGGAGTGTGTCATTCAAAGATGTGGAGCCTGTTGTTGTGCAATACTGATAATTTGGAACATAATCTGTAGCCCTGTGAATGTAAACAGTTGTTGTACTGTAAGATTGCAAACACACAGTAACAATGCCACAGTTGTGGCCACTGACAAACTGTCTCATCTCTATGTAGGTCCCTCTGGAGTGACATCAAGGCAGCGGACAGATGCTGGTGAGTGTTTTCTACATTTATTATTGTAAATAAAAAGTGCATGTCATAGTTAAGGTGTAGGCCATGTGCATATGTAACACACCTACCCATAATGCATGCTGTGCATGTTTGGTGTAAGAGCATGCACATCTCACTAATGTGATTAGCTGCCTCTAACACATGCAATACCCAGACCATCTCAAGAAAATGTGGCTAGACTGTAGTGACCATTGGATAGGCACAGTTGATACTCAACATGCACATAACATACACATCTATGTCATTTTTAACATGCTACACATAAAGGATTCCCAAACCCTCTGTAAAGACTCACTCCAGTATCCAAAATCTTATCCACACATTACACATAATATATCTGAGGGGTAGAGGCCTATCATGGGGCATTTAAACACTCTGAAACACACTACACGTTCATGTCAGGGAATGCTCCTTATTGGCCTCCTTACAAACTCACGTAATAATGGGTTGTAAAATGGTGAATTTAGCCAAGGTAGTACAGTTCCGGCACAGCAAGATTAGTGCTGGTTTTGGAAACATTTGTAGCCTTGAGTGACCACATGATGCTTCATGATGATGGCCAATGTTACTATACCCCATCCAGTTATTGTAACCACAGTACTACACATAGCTTGTATTGCTATACACCTTAATGTTGCATGTGTGCACACATATGCACCTCTAAACAGTATGCATACCAATCACCATTTACACAACTGACACACATATATATATATATATATATATATATATATATGTCTTGTGATGCTATTGAGTGGCTAGGTGATATGACACACATTGGGTATATGTAGTGTTTAAATATGCAGTGTGTCTTAGCATGCCATGTCATGGATGAGACTGGCATGTCCACAATATGATCTACACTTACCATAAGTACAGTACATTGGGTATGTGGCTGAATGGTATTCCATCAATTATCCATACACCATTGATGAGGTTGTGTGAATACTCATCATGCATGTGCTAAAAATGTGTCCGCAGTTATTTGCTAAATACACAGAGGCTGTAATCAGCATTGGATACCTATTTTACACGCAGATACACATCCAGCAATGGTATGTACACCTGTGAGTTATGGTGCACAGTACATTACAGGGTTATGAATACCTGCGCCACAATGTTGTGTCCATGTATGCATTGTGTTTCAGGGTGAAGGCCATCACCTAATAACAAAACACATGCATCAAAGCCATGTATACTTTTATTAACAAGGACTGACTACACTTGCACTGCATGCTGTTGAGCAACACCTGTCCTGCATGATGACATGTGTGATATGACTGTTTTGCTTGTGATACTGTACCCCACCATCACCTGCTATTGTGTATGTTCTGTGATTGCTGGGGTTGTGTGTGTCTGCTTTAGGAAGGAGTGTATTTTTGTGTGTGTGCATGTGTGCATATGTGCATGTGCGCATGTGTGCATGTGCGCATGTGGTCTGAAGTCATGTTCAGGTCTTAAAGTGTGTTTCCTGTTTTCCTCTCACAGGTGCCGAGGTGGGGCTGGTTCACTACAGCAAGGAACCTGATGTCACTGAGACAGACAGTGATGATGAGGATAGGTGTCTTGAGGCACAGGCAGGTTTGTCAGGGTCTGTTGTTGGGCCACCAACTGACAGTACACAAGTCTCCACCCCATCCATGCACACAGTCATACTGCCTGTACATCCAACATCACCATTGCCCTTAGCTGAGGGACAGTGTACAGTTGGCACTTGCCAGGACAGTGTGGTATGTATATGGCACATGTATCAGGACACAGCAGCCATAGCCAGATGTCTGGAATGGTACCACATAGGCAGATGCCCAGGGGTTCTTGTCAGAGCACTGCTGGTCATCATGCCCCTGGCAGACATGCCACACCTCTTTCTACCACATGCATGTTCCAGGCTGTCATGGAGGCACAGACATGAATGGAGCGGTACACCAGACAGTGACTAAGGGCACAGAGGGCTCATAACACCTCTATAAATGACAGTATCCATGACCTAGCAGGTGCTATGCGTAACTACGCTGAGGTCATTGATAGACATTGGGGTGAGACATTGGATGTCCTCCACAATGTCATGTACATGTGTCAGGACAGTGCAGGATGGTTGAGACGATGATGTGGATGTATGCCAGCAACATCAGCAGCTGGAGGTCACCGTGGATGTCCAGCAAGTCACAGCTACTCCTGTAGTGCCAGTACCAGCCCCAGCAATGTTGGGGGGGCTGTCCATAGACCATCCTAGCAATCCACATGCACGTGGCTTTGGCCAGTCCCAGCAGGGACCTGGATCCAGTGGACATATGTCAACCTCTTCAGATAGTACCCAGTCTGGATTAGTACCTGATATTGTCTGTAGCACCCCTGCCGAGCACAGGTTCCGTATCCATGGCCAGAGATGGTGATCTGTAAAGCCTGCCAGGTACAGTCTGCAGCTGTCTCACAAATCTCCATATATGGCAGCCACATGATGGAACTGTGTACATGCAGACACACACACATAAACCAGAAACCTAGGGCAAACACATACCCGCACACATTACATCAACATTGGCCCATAACAGTTCTCATGGCCCTCACACACACACTCACACACACACATGTCAATTGTATGGCTCAGTGTAGGCGTCTGACAAACCAACAGCACACCCTGTGCATATGATGAAACCTGTGCCATCTCCTGTTATCTGTAACATTGATGCAGGAACAGGCTAACATGGTGCTGATGCACAGGGTGACTTTAATAAAGTATAGCAATGGTTGGATGTGTAGCATGTTGTCAGCAGTAAAGTGTAATGATATCCTTGAAGGTGTAGCTGAGCAAGCATGATGCATTAAAGCTGTAATTAGCATTGTTGTATTGTTTTCACCAGTGTTTTTTTAAATTGTGTTTTGTTTGCCCATGTGCCACTTGGCTGATGTGTGTAGTTGTGTCAGCATGCATTATACAGTGGACAGTAAGTGTGGGGTGTGTTCAACACAAGTTTGCAGGTGTCCATTTGAGAACATGACGGAGGTGCTCTGTCTGCATGTACATGCATATTGGGCACATAGGCAGGGTGACATGCCCTATATTGGCCAGTGTTAACACTCCATAGTTTCTATTGGTGGCCAGTATGCATTGTACTACACACATTTTGGAACTTGAGTACGCATGTGTGTGTATTACACAGGTTGACACTGTGCTGTGGGTGATGCTGTTTTTGCTATCTGTCATTGGTTTGCATTACTAAGGTTAACACTGTCCCAGATGCATAATCCTTTAGTAATGCACACTGTTCACCTACAGGGTTGCATGGGCCGTGCTATCACAAACACAAGAAATTCTCACTTATACAATAAAAGTGCATTAGTTTCATGGACCCCTGCCATAAACTAAATATATAATAAAAGGTGTGAAGTTGTACCAAAAAAGAGTTACATACCAAGAAGGGATAACCTCTCTGGTCAGTATCATTAGAAAATACAATCCCTCAATAAACATACAAGGCAAGCTTCAAAATACAAAATGGCAAGGATTCCAAAGACAACACTAAAGCTTTCTTTAGTGTTGTTTATAATCTACAGGGGAAATCTCAGATTGGGTCACAGTTAATGTAAATGGTCACAAAGTACACTTATCTGACTGACATTACCAATTTCTTGTCAGACAGTTTTTATATGGATTTCACCACCCTGTCGTTACACAAGGGCCACATTTCCAGACCTGAAGAATGTAAAACCTGATGATTCACAGACACTCTAGTTAAAACATCTGTTTACCAAAGTCCAAATCACAGTGGCAATGGTACAACAGTGTCTCTGGCTGTGTCATGCACAAGCTGACATATGAAGTCACCAGTCACCTAAACACTCTGTCCAGATGGAGCCTCTATACAGGTTACATACTTGTGGAATGATGCACATTAATGGTTTTCACAGTCCACAAGGGTTGAGCTACGTCTTCTTTTTCTTCTTCTTCTCCTTTTGGATGCTCTCATTAGGGGTCACCACAGTAGATGATCTGTTTCCATTTCTTCCTGCCCTCTGCATCTTGTGCTGTCACACCATTCACCTGCATGTCCTCTCTCACCACAGCCATAAACCTCAGCTTAGGCATTCATCTTTTCCTGTTACCTGGCGGCTTCATCCTTAGCATCTATTTCACAATATACTCTGCATCCCTCCTCAGCACATGTACAAACCAACTTAATCTTGCCTATCTGGCTTGGTCTACTAACCTTCAAACCTGGGCTGACCCTTTAATATACTTATTCCTAAACCTGTCACCCTTGTCACACCCAGTGCAAATGTTAACATAAATTGATTAAGGATAGAACTACAACAGATTTATTTATTTATTTATTTTTTATTTTACATTTGTTGACCGGGCTAGTCTAGCTGGATATATGTCCATTTTCAGTAGAGGCCCGGAGACAAAAACTCCACAGCAGATAGATACAGCTTAATATACATGTGTAAATATAGACATAAAGGGTTATTAAAAAAATACATTCAGTTATACATGGTATGAAAAGTCATACGAGTCTAGCTTATTTACATTACATAACGAAAAAGAGAGCTATGAGAGAATGACTTACAAATTAGGTATATAGACTAGAAGGAAGAAGACAAAAGGACATTTCTGACAACAGTGTTTAAATGTAGAAAAAAGGTTAGTTATGATATAAGTAGATTCAGCCAGAGTTAGTACATGCACACAGCCATTGCGAGTTAAGGAAGATTTTTAGATGCTTTTTGAAAAGAGGGGTAGATGAAAGGGATGTGAGATTACTAGGAAGTTTATTCCAATGGATTCCAATAGTGTTAGTAAATAGAGAATCACCGGATTTGTTATTGGATTTTAGGGTAGCAGCTAGTAATTTATTGGCTGAGCGATGGGTGCTTACATTTTTATAGGAGTTGATTAAGTTACAGAGTATGGGAGTATTTGTAGGGTGATGCAAGATTTTGTGGGTGATGGTTAGTTGTTGGAACAGAAGCTGGTTTTGAAGTTCCAACCATCCTAGTTTATGTAGATTTTGACAGTGGTGAGTACAGAATGTGGACCCAGTGGCAAACCTGGCAATGTTATTGTAAGCGGTGGCCAGCTTGTTTTGATTATTTTTAGATAGATTTGTAAAAATTGGGGAGGCATAGAGAAGTGTGGAGAGTAGGTGAGTTTGGGCCATAGTAGTCATGGCTACAGGTGTAAGGAATGGTTTTAGCCTATAGACAGATCCTAGTTTTCTATTCACTGATTTGATGATTGAATTTATGTGTGAGTCAAAGTTGAGGTTATGGTCAATAGTTATGCCTAAGAGTTTGGTAGTTGGGTCTGGTACAATTACAGTGCCATTTTTTGATGTAAGTGTGAAGTCAATAGGAGAAGACTTCTGGGTAGGGGTAAACGGTAGAAGTTTTGTTTTTTTAGGGTTAAGGAGAAGACAGCGTTTAGAGAACCAGTTTTCCACTAAGGTAAATACTTTCTTGGTGTTGGACTGAAGTTCAGCAGAAGTTGCTGCAGCACAGATTAGGGTTGAGTCGTCTGCGTATTGAATACAGGTGGTTTGTGGTATAGATGTTTGCAGGTTATTGATAAAAATAGAAAATGGGAGGGGCCCCAGAATAGATCCTTGTGGGACTCCCTGTGAGATAGGAAGTAAAGTAGGTAGGTTGTTGTCCCAGAGGACTGCCTTTTGTCTGTTTTTAAGATAGGATTCAAACCATTTGGCTGTTTGAATATCAATTGAAAGTGTGGTAAGTGTATCTATCATTAAGTGATGATTCACCATATCAAAGGCTTTGGAGAGGTCTAGAAAGAGGACAGAGGCGAGTAAGTTGTTGTAATGATTTTTATTAATCGAGTCAGGGAAAGATAAAAGTGCAGTAGTAGTACTGTGAAAAGGCCTAAAACCATGCTGGCAGTTGGCTAAAAGATTGTTTTGGAGGAGGTGAGCGAGAAGTTGCTGGTGAATGCATCTCTCCATGATTTTAGCTAAAGGAGAAAGTAGAGCGATGTGGCAGTAGTTAGAAAGTTCAGTTGAGTTGCCTCCTTTATGTAGAGGTATAATATAAGAGACCTTCCAAAGAGATGGTACAGTACATTCTGTGATGGTCCTATTAATTAAGATAGAGATAGGGTAAGCAAGTACTCCAGCAGCCATTTGCAGAAATTCAGCTGGAAGGAGGTCAGCTGAGGGGGTACATGGTTTTAGTTTTTGAAGCTGGGCATGGATGAGAGAGCTGGGAACAGGCTGTAATTGGAGGGGAGGAGGTAAGATCCTGGAAACTCGCACCCTATAAGCCAGAAAAATGTTATCTGGAAGGCTATGGAGCACAGCATTATGGAACTCATTAACAGAGACACTATGAACCTGCAAACACTGCACCATACCCACTTAGGTACTCTAAAGGCCAGATCATGGCTCCTACACCTAGTAGACTTCAAGCCAGTTAACAAGGCTATAGGTGAGGGAGGGGAGTTCCACACAGCCAAGCTATAGCTCACCAGCAATTCATACCCATCCCACATTCTGGTATTATACATAACCTCAACAGACTGACTACAAACAATTGTTAGATGATGGATTTACAACTGACACACAGATGTAGGACACACAGTAACACTTGCAGCCTCCATGTACAGTTCTATGCCAGTAACAAGTGGTATTCACCTGCACTCAGTCCTGGGACCACTCCTGTTTGGCATATATCTTTCTTAGGTACACGCAAACACAGTAGGGATATGTCTGCCCACGTCTGATGAAAATGCATATTGTGGGCTATACTTAATTCTCCAGATGACACACACATCCTCCAAAAGGGTATCCTAGAGACAGATACCTGGTGTCAAACTCATGCTGTAAAGCTATAAGCCAAAGAAAGCAGTTATCCACTTTTAGAAAACAAAGTATCCCCAGATTACCACATAGGTAGTAGCCCTCAAAATGTGGAACAGGTACTAATGTATACATAGAGCCATGTGTTTATTCATCTCTACTTTGATAATCACATTACCAAAGGGTTTTGGAAATCCCTCTGTGGAGCACATAAGCGATAAAGGGTTTGCATACAGATCCACAGAGGTTGTTGCACACCTATAATGATTAGTCATCTTTGCCAGACTTTGCTTGCTTTGGAGCAGGATTCAAATATACCTCAAGCATAAACCCTCACTCACACTCTTCAATAGAAACCGTGATAAGTGGATGTGAAACAGAAGACGTAGCCCAGGGATCACTGCAGTGGCTAAGCTTGTCACAAGCATACAGAAGTGACCTAAGGTCTGGAAAGCACCAGCATGCTCTGGCAAAGATAAGAGATGCATTTATGGAGAAAGCAGAGTACCCACCTATGAAATAATTGAGGTCACATGTATGTATATGGCTTTGCCCCATAGCTACCTTACATGTGTAATGCACATACAGTTTTCATTGTGATATGTCATACACTAGAAAAATCAAAACCCACTCCACATTGATCAACAGTGTTGCACACAGTCAGCAATTGCAAGATTCAAACTCCTTCCTAAATACATTATGATACTACAGCAGTATGCATTTACATGAAGCACTATACACATCACTGGGATGTCATTTTTCCACAGATATATTTGTAGGATGGTGACATCATCAGACTTATCAAAGATGAGTATATCACTTTTAACCAAAAGGTTTCTTTTTTCCCCAGGAGACACACACACACACACAACATATTTTTGAAGTGCAGGATTCAAACACCTGCCTACTACATTTTGATATAACAGCAGTACACAAATTTATGCATGATACACTACATTTGGGGTGTGTTTTTGTTTTTATATAGGTATATTGGGATTATCCTTTTAAGGGGTGTGAGTAGTCTCCAAAAAGGTTGCTCCTACGCAGGGGGGAGACACACACTCTCAACAAGTGCAGGATCCAAACTCCTACCTAACAATACTATAGCAGTACGCATTTACACAATGCACAATACACATCACTGGGATTTGTTTTTTCCACAGGTATATTTGTGGGATGGTAACATCATCAGACTTGACAAAGATGAGTATACCACTTTTAAGGGGTGTGAGTAGTCTCCAAAAAGGTTGCCCCTCCCCAGGGACACACACAGTTGGCAAGAGCAGGATTTGAACCCCTATCTAACTACATTATGATACTACAGCAGTATGCATTTACACGACATGCTATTTACATTACTAGAATTTTGTCTTTCCACAGATATATTTGTAGGATGGTGACATCATCAGACTTGACAAAGATGAGTATACCACTTTTAAGGGGTGTGAGTAGTCTCCAAAAAGGTTGCTCTCTCACCAGGGACAGACACACACACACACACACACACACACACACACACACACACACACACACACACACACACACACACACACACAGATGTCAAGCGCGGGGTTCATAATCCAAACTAAGTACATCTTTGCACTTCAGCAAGCAATATGGAGTTACAGGGTGCAATACAGACATTACTTGCTGACAGTTTGCCCAAAGGTTTTTTTCACATTTGCTAATCTCAGCAGGCTTATCATACTAGGTGTATTGTGAGTGTATTGTATGCATAGGCCATGACCATATCATATATGGGTTGATGCACCACATGCTGGCACACACAGGGTCAAACCGGTGCTAAGCTCTGTCAACCCAATACTGGATAATACAGTCAGGAGGAGTAGGGTCATACAACCACAACACCGACTGTCTCACATAGACCTACAATATAAGCATCAGCCAAACACACACATAAATACACATTACCATACTCAGAGAATACAAATATTAATCTGAAAAAGAGACAGTGTCCTCCTAAGCAGACAAGCAAACAACATGCACCTCCAAGCGCACACCAGAAAATACATAATACACCAAAGCAGTGTATCTCACAACAGGCCCTAAGGCAAAACAACATACGCAACACACTAGTAATAGGTGACTTCATAGTCAGGCACACAGATGTTCCACTCACTCTGCTGGACAAGGGGAAGGTTACTGTCAGTTGTCTGCCAGATGCTATGATCCGCCACATAACGCAAGCATTTACATCACTCCAAAACAGGTACATATATGATGTGTTCTTTGTATATGTCAGTGTGAATGATCTGAGGCATACCTCCCAGGACAACATGACAAGAGATATATATTAGCTCTATGATCATGTAGGCCAGGCTAGTATGACCCTGACCTTGAGTAGCATCTTACCTTCACCTACATAATACTGCAATATTACAGAAAGATGACAAACTTCAACAATTGGCTGAGCTTCTGGTGTCATTCAAAGGGGATCCAGTCTCTGTCTTCCTGTGATGACATGAAAGACAAGCCTCGTTGCTTTGCTACAGATGGTTTGCACCATTCACCCCTATGCTTCTGAATACTGGCCAAGGCTCTTGTTGTCCCCATATTACCTTTTTTTAGGCAAGGCTCAAAGGTTCATAGGTTCATAGGTAGTTACCAGGCTATCGGCCCTGGGGCCTGTACAAGCCCAGCCAAAAAGGTACCCTGGCTTTTGCCATCCAAAAAATTTATTTTCCTGTGCCACTGTCGAGCAGAGGCACAGAAGTGATCCCTGGGGTGAATTTCCTATTTCCCATCCAATCATCAAAATTTTTCTTGAAGAGTGCTAATGAGGAGCTTTGCTATAGATAGGTAGTTTATTCCAGAGTATGGGAAGTCTCAGGGACAGGAATCTTTCCCTCCGGCATGTTCTGTTTATTATGGTGACAAGGTTTAGGTCCCTAGAGCATGTAAGTTCATAGGTTCATAGGTAGGTACTAGGCTATCTGCCAAAGAGCATTTATAAGCCTAGCCAGAATGTGTTGGCTTTCACCTCCCTTTTAAATTAGTTTCCTGGGCCTCTGTCTAGCAGGGCCACTGAAGTGATCCCAGGGGTAAATTTATGATTTCCCATTCACTCGTCAAGATTCCTCTTGAAGAGAGTCAGTGAGGGGCTCTGCCTAACATAAACTGGGATTCTATTCCAGAGCAAGGGAAGTCTCTGGGACAGGAATATATCCCTCCAGCACATCTTGTTTATTGCTGTGCTGAGGTTTAATTCACTAGAGCGTATGGCTGTATGAGATTTGGTTTTCTTGAGGTGGAGCATGCCCATTAATTCTGGGTTGGACATGGCCTTATACTTCAGGCATAGATCACCTCTGAGCAGGCAGTAAACAACCGAGTAGAGCTGGAGTTTCTTTAGTCGAGCTGCATAGGGCATCTCTTTGAGGCCCATGATCCTCTTGGTGAGGTCCTTCTGTGGTCTTTCCAGCTGTTGCATGTGCCGATTAAGGTACATACCAAATGGGGCATTGTACTCTATTATGGGCCTAATGAGTGATGAGTAGAGGGGCACAATGACCTTTCTTGATCTAGAGGTGAACCCTTTCATGATTAGGTGGGCTACATAGAAGGAATTTATAACCACTTTGGCAATGTGATTATCAAAGGAAAGGTTACTATCTACCTGGGTCACCAGGTCCCTAATTACATTTTCCGTACCTAGTGGATAGGCACCTATGTGGTAATTCGTGGGCACTTTGTTTTTTCCAAAGGCGATGACTATGCGTTTTTTGGCATTCAGCTTAAGGCCATGGTTTTGACATCAGGTATCTGTCTCTGTAAGACCCTTCTGGAGGATGTCTGTGTCAACCGGAGCGTTGATTATGGCCCCCAGTTTGCAGTCATCTGCGAACTTGGTCAGCCATAGTCCTCCCGTGCTTGCCTGTACCTCAGAGAAGTATATACTGAACAGGAGGGGTCCCAGGACTGAGCCCTTTGGGATGCCACTTGTGACTGGTTTAGAGTCAGACATGGCACCCGCAACTCTGACCATGTGTGTTCTATCCATGAGCCAGTTGGCCACCCATCTCGTGACATAGGGGATAATGTTCAAGCTGGTAAGCTTGTCTATGATGCCAGAGTGGGGAATGGTATTGAAGGCCTTAGTGAGGTCCATGTAGGCTGTTTGGACTACCTTCCCTTCATCTATGGCCTTGGTAACTGTTTCAAAGAAGTCAACTAGGTTTAGATGGCAGGATCTGCCTTTAACAAAGCCAAATTGGGTAGGGTCCAGTGTCTGGAGGTTCCCAATGTCTCTGTTTATTAGTTCCATGATAATTCGCTCCATAGCTTTGCAGACCAGGCTGGTCAGGCTTATAAGATGATAGCTCCCAGGTTCTGTTGTTGCACCACCTTTGTGGAGCGGGATGACTGTTGCTGTATGCCATTCTTTGGGTACATAGCCTGTAGTAAGGCTGAGTCTGAACAGTGAATTTAGGTGAGGGTTTAATTCCTTTTGGAGCTCGTGTAAGATGCAGCCTGGGACACCATCCGGTCCCATTGATGCTGTATTCTTAGCTTTGGAGAGGGCTGTTTTTACCTGCATGTCCGTGATGTCTGGGGCTCTGCATTCTTCTGGGATGGACACGGCCCCTTTTGGGGGTGAGAGGGGGTGAAGTTTGCACTGAACCTGTTCGCCAGGATGTTGGCAATGTCAGTTGGTTCAGTGTATTTTTTTGCCATTTTACAGTAGCTCAGAGCATATCTGAGAGATGCCACCTAAATATTTGATATAGCTAAAGAAGGCTTTGTGGTTATCTTTAGATTCCTAGGCAATTTTTTCTTTAGAAACTGGCCTTGGATGATTTTATGAGCGATTGTAGTTTCCTGCTAATAATGATCAGTGATGCCTTTCCGTTTTGGAATTTTGCTCTATCATGTAGTAGTTTCCTCCTTCTGTTGTATAGCGTATTTATGGCCGGGGACCACCAGACTGTTTCCTCTTTTTGGAGGAGTGAGTCTTGGTTTTACTTGGGATGGCTCGATCCATGCATCCCTTTAGATGCTCATAGAATGCACTTGTAAAGGTTTCTGTGGATTAGATAGCATTATCCTGTAGCAAGGGGGCTTTGAAACTTTCCACTTCGGTCTTGAGAAGTGTGAAGTTTGCTTTTGAAAAGTTTTTCACAGTGGTTTCCTTGACTGGGGGTGGGATCGGGATGTGGATGTCCAGTGTGATTACTTTATGATCTGATCTTACCAGCGAGGGGTTTACCTCTGGTGTGGAACACTGATCCCCCATGTTGGTGATGATCAGGTCCAGTATGCTGTCACCTCTAGTGGGCATGGTGACCAGCTGTTCCAGGGTGTTTGAGTTTATAAACTCTAGGAAGCATTGGGCAAAGGAGTTTGTACTTGAGTAATTTTCCCAGTCAATGTTTGGGTAGTTGAAATCTCCTAATATCATGGCGTTTGGTAGGACCTTTATATTTTCCAGTGTTCTCAGGAATGCTGAGTGGGGGTCCTGAGACAAGGTAGGTGATCTGTAGCAGGCTATGATCTGATAAGCAGCTTTTCCCACTGTTAGTTGCACTTGGATGGTCTCCGAGGCCTCGTGCTGTGCCACTAACCTGGAGGTGTGGGTATCCTTTATGAAAATGGAAACACCCCCTCCTTTTGTATTTCGGTCTGGATTTTGGGGCCAAAGATTGGACGGATTGGGATTTCTTTAAGTGGAGCATGTCTAACAGCTCTGTGTTTGACATAGCTTTGTATGTTAGGCAGAGATGACCTCTGAGTAGGCGATATGTGACAGAGTAAAGCTGGAGTGTTTTGAGATGGTCTGTGTAGGGCATGTATTTGAGGCCAGTAATCCTCTTTGTGAGGTATTTCTGCGGGCCTCCCAGTTGTTGTAGATGTCTTGTGATGTACATACCAAAAGGGGCGTTATATTCTATAATGGATCTAATGAGTGATGAGTAGAGGGGAACAATGACCTCTTTTTTACTGCATGAGAAACCTTTTGTGATGAGGTGTGCCACGTAGAAGGATTTCCTGACTACTGTGGCGATGTGATTATCAAAGGAGAGACTACTGTCCACCTGTGTCCCAAGGTCTCTTATCACACTTTCAGTGTTAAGTATACTACCGCCTATGTTGTAGTTCATGGGTACAGAGTTTTTACCAAAGGGGATGACAATGCACTTTTTGGCATTGAGCTTGAGGCCATGGCTTTGACACCAGGCATTTGTCTCAGTGAGGCCCTTTTGTAGGATGTCCACATTGTTAGTAGTTTTGATTATGGCTCCTAGTTTGCAGTCATCTGGGAACTTCATTAGCCAAATACCTTCTGTGTTAGCCTGCACTTCAGGGAAGCTGATACCAAACAGGATAGGACACAGGAATGAACCCTGTGGTACTCCACTTGTTACTGGTCTGAAGTCGGATTTGGAGTCTGCTACTTTCACAGTGTGGGTTCTGTCAGTGAGCCAGTTGGCAACCCATCTTGTGACATAGGGATTTATACCTAGTTTAGTGAGTTTATCTATAATTCCAGAGTGGGGGATGGTGTCGAAAGCCTTGGCAAGATATAGATAGGCTGTGTAAACCACCTTACCCTTGTCTGCGGCTTTGGTGACTGCTTCAAAGAAGTCTATCAGGTTTAGGAAACATGATCTGCCTTTTACAAACCCGAACTGGTTGTGGTCCAGAGTTTGGAGATTACAAATGTCTTTGTTCATAAGTTCCATGATGATACGTTCCATGGCCTTGCAGACCAGGCTTATCAGGCTAATGGGGCGCTAGTTCCCAGGGCCCATGGTGGCTCCCCAATTGTATAGTGGGATAACCGTTGCTGTGCGCCATTCAGTAGGCACAAAGCCTGAGGTGAGGCTATGATTGAACATGGTACTTAGGTGTGGTGCCAGTTCGTTCTGTGGAACGCAGCCTGGGATGTTGTCTGGTCCCATGGATGCTGTGTTCCTGGCTTTGGAGAGTGGTTTTTACCTGTGCAGCCGTGATGACAGCAACTTTGCATTCTTCTGGCATAGAGATGGGCTCTTTCGTGGGTGAGAGGGGGTTTAAGTTTTGATCCTATCTGCCAGAATGTTGGCAATATTAGTTAGGTCTGTATATTTAGTGCCATTGTGCTGTAACTCAGAGCAGATCTGAGTGTTGCCATTGAGATTCTTGACATAGCTATAGAATGCTTTGTGGTTGTCTTTAGAATCAGTGGCTATTCTGTTTTCATAACTAGCTTTGGAGGATTTTATCAGGGATTGCAGCTTCTTACTGAGGCTGACCAGGGAGCTCCTCCACTCATGGGAGTTTACCCTCTTTTATAACAGTTTCTTCCTTCTGTTGTACAGTTTGTTTATGGCAGGGGACCACCAGATTGGCTTCCTTTTCTTGGAGGATAGCGTCTTGGGACTGTTTGGGATAGCACGATCCATGCACTCATGTAATTGCTTATAAAGTGCAATTGTGTAGGATTCAGTAGTTGTAACTTTATTGTCCATCTGCATGGGTGTCCTGAAGTTCACCACTTCTGTCTTAAGAAGCATGAAGTTGGCTTTGGAGAAAATTTTTAACATGGTTTCCTTAATGGGGGGTGGGGGCAGAATGTGGATATGTAGGGTAATTAGCTTATGGTCAGATCGGACCAATGAGGCGTTGACTTCAGGTGTGGAACACCAGTCACTCAGGACAAACCAAACCATGTAACCAACACAAATAACCACAAAGTGAGCTAAATGCTACTCATTGCCAGAAGTCTCAGCCTCCAAGTGCACACACTTGAGGCACTTCTCAGTATGGAGAATATTGATATCTGTGCAGTAACAGAAACCTAGTTCAAGGCTCCAGAGAGCACACCAGCACTACCAGTATACTACTCATTCCATACCTTCCAGCATCAGAACCTGGATCATAGCACATAGGGTGGGGATGTATCCATTTTCATCAAGGATACCTAAACCTCTCTCTACATCCTCTCTACAGGATATGTACCCATAGAAAGTTGCACAGCAACATTCTTCCCACTCCACAGGGTTGAGCCCACAAAAGACCCTTGGCATTCACGCTCTATGAGCCTAATGAGTCTGATCTGCAAGGCAATGGAGACAGTTGAGCACACCCAGTTTGGCTTCGTCAAATGCATATCACACCTCCTGAACTGGGTGGATTTCTTTGAGACAGTTACCTAGGCTACATATGATTGAAATGAGCTCCACACAGCCTACCTCTACCTTGCTATGGCCTTTGACACCATTTCCCAGTCAGGTATCATAGATGAACTTACCAACCTGGGCATGAATCCATACATCACAAGATGGATTGCAAACTGGCTCACAGATAGATCCCACAATTTAAGAGTTGCTGGCTACATGTCAGACTCCACACCGGTAACAACTGGTGTCCCCCAGGGTTCAGTCCTGGGGTCCCTCCTGTTTGGTATAGACTTCTCAAAAGTACATGCCAACACAGGAGGGTTGTGGTTGACTGAGTTTGCTGGGAACTGTAAAGTGTTTGCCATAATAGATACCCCGGATGACACAAATATTCTCCAGAAGGGACTCTATGAGACAGATGTGTGGTGTCAGAATCATGGCCTCAAGCACAATGTGGAAGAATGCATAGTAATCCCCTTTGGTGAAAACAAAGTACCCACAAACTACCACATAGGTGTTACCCCCTAACACCTGACAAGGTAATAAGGGATCTGGGGACACAAGTAGATAGTCATCTTTCCTTTGACAACCATGTTGCCAAAGTGATTAGGAAATCCTATGTGGCTCATCTAATCAACAAAGTGTTTGCATTAGGATCAAAAGAGGTAGTGGTGGCCCTCTACTCTTAAGTCATCAGACCCATCATTGAGTACAATGCACCATTTTGGATGTATTCAACTAAGCATATCCAGCAGCTGTAGAGAACACAGAGGTACCTCACCAAGAGGATTACGGGCCTCAAACAGTTGTGTTATGCATCACAACTGGTAAAACTAAATCTGTTCTCTGTTGCATACTGCCTACTCAGAGGCACACTCTGATTAACATATAGAGCCATGTCCAACACATAACTTTTGAACATGCTCCATCTACAGATAACACAATTGAGTCACACTACACACTCCAGGGATATGAACCTCATCACAACAATGAATACAACATACTGGTGGGATAGAGTACCATCCCAGACACTTGCCTTACTGTGGAACAGAGTCCCAATGTACATCAGACAGAGGCCCTCGCTGACACTCTTCAATAGGAACCTTGATGAGTGGATGGGAAACAGACACTTCACGCCAGACATCACATCAGCAGCCCCACTAGAAAGGGGCTTAGGGTACTAACTATTAGAACTTAGGGCTTAGGAGACTACCCAATGGGGTGGTGAAAGCTGCACAACTTAACTAGGCTAATATATGCCTTCGTGAAGATAGTCTACTACATACCTATGAAGCTATGTGACAGGTACATGTCTACAGATAGTAGATGTGTACTTCATTGTACAGTCATGTTGTACAGCAGGCGCATGGACCACATACACTGTAATGCTTACAGATACTGGTGGCTGTTATGTACAGTGGGTGAGATGTGCACCTCATGTCTTTTGTGCCATTGGGATGTGTGCTGGGTGGGATAGTCCTGGATGGCTCCCTGTCATGACCTCCCTCTTACACACATCTCTGCCCATCCATCTTTGGCTTATTATACTGTGTTACCCCTACATATATATAGGTACCTAGGTAGGTAATAGGCTATCTGCCTGAAGGCATATATTTGTATGGCCAGAGTGTGCAGCCATCACCACACTTGGGGTTAGTTTCGTAGGCCTCTGTGTAGTAGAGCTGATGAAGTGATCCATGGTGTGACAGTTCAGTTTTACATACACTCATCAAGGCTCCTCTGGAAGAGTGTCAGTGAGGGACTCAGCTTAATATAGGTTGGGAGCCTGTTCAAAAGCAAGGGAAGTCTGTGAGTTAGTAATGTATCCCTCCAACATATTCTATTTATTGTTGTGATGATGATGATATCCCTAGAGCATGTGGCACAGTGAGCTTGGGTTTATTTCAGATAGCGCATGTACATCAGTTCTGCATTGGACATGGACCTGTCTGTTGGGCAGAGATCGCCTGAGTAGACAGTATGCAACAGAGTACAGCTTGAGTTAAATTCAGTCTTGTTGCATGGAGCAACTGTTTGAGGCCAGTAATCCTCTTGTTGAGGTACTTCAGTCATCTTTCCAGCTGCTGAAGGTGCCTAGTCAAATTTATCACATGTGCCATGATACTCTTTGGTGGGTCTGATGACTGATGAGTAGAGGGAACCTCCTTTGACCTACATGCAAAGACATTGGCAATTTGTGGGAACACATAGCATGATTTTCTAACCACTTTGTGAATGTGTTTCTTGAAGTAGAGATGACTATCCACATGTGCCCATAGATCCCTTATTATTACCTCCATATTTAGGGTGTTGGCACCTATGTGGGTCTGTATGACTGTAGCTCAAGGCCATAATTTTGACACCACATCTGTCTGACTGAGACCCTTTTTAAGGATGTCTCTCTTGTCCCAAACATCGATTATGACAACCTTTTTGCAGTCATCCACAAACTTTGCTAACCATAGCCCTTGTGTGTTTGACTGTATTCCTGAAAAGTATACACCACACAGGAGGAGTCCCAGGACTGAGCCATGGGGGACAGCTGTTATTACCAGCTTACAGTCCAACAGGGAGATCACAATTCTTACCTTGTGGGATCCATCTGTGCCCCAGTTGACAATCCGTCAAATGACATACGTGTTTATGCACAGGTTGTTGATTCTGTGGATATGACATGTGTGTGGGATGTTGGAAAAGGGCTTTTCAAGGTCTATGTAGGCCGTGTATAGCTCATTTCATTGATGTATGTCCTGGGTAACTGCCTTGCTTAGGAACCATGATCTGCCCTTGACCAAACCAAATGGGTAGGGTTGGGTGTTTGTAGGCTCCCAATAGCTCTGTTTATGAGTTCCATAATGATGGACTCCATGGCCTTGCAGATCAGGCTTATTAGGCTTATATGACAATAGTTACCATGGCCTGTTGTGCACCAACACTTGTGGAGTGTGCCAAATGTTGCTGTAACCCATTCAACAGTTTCATATCTTGTACAGAGGGTGAGTCTCAACAGACTGTTCAGGTGCAGGGTCTGTTTGTTTTGGAGTTTACATATGACACAGCCAGGGAAACCATGTCATCCCATAGATGCCATGTTTTTAGGTTTGGATAGAGCTGTTTAACCATTGTTTATGTTATTTCTGGATTTTCTCAATCTCCAGGTATGGTAATGGGCCCTTTTGTCAGTGAGAGGGGGATAAATATGTATGATACTGTCTGATAAGATATTGGCAATGTCAGTCATGTACATGCATTCATTTACACTTTGCACTGACACAGAACATATATGAGTTGACATTGATATTTATGACATAGCGAAAGAAAGCTTCATGGTTCTCTATGGACTCTTTGGCAATATTTTTGTCAGAACATGGCTTGGATAATGTTAGGAGTGCTCATTGTTTCTTGTTGATACTGATCAGAGATTTATTGATCTTCTTTGGATTTTCACTTTCTTTGAACAACTTAAGTACTTGTAGTACATAGTTTGATTATGATAGGGGTCCAAAATATTATTTGGGTCTGTTTTCATATCACTGTGTGCACAAGGCAGGATTGGTGAATAGTGACAAGTGTCTGGAGTAAGAACTGCAACTGCCAGATATGTTTGGCCCACTGCTGCATTCAGACATGGCCTAAGTGTGTGAGCTTGCCCAGTACGACCTTTCAGTATGTTGCTGACTGAAATTTGCTAAATTTGTTTAAGTGTGTGTGCATGCCCACTATGGGCATATATACTATATGTGTGTGAAAAATCAATTTGGTTTTTACTTCAGGGCTCACCTTTGTGTTGTACATTGATATGAAGCACGCTGTGCCTGCAGGGCTTCCATGAGTCAATTTGCATAGACTTATCAACATTTCTACATACAGGGTGGACAGCTATTATTTGTACATTTCTACCTAGGGGGGCACACCTGATTGTTACTGTGGGTGTACATAGGATGAGGGGTACACATGACACTTATACACATTTGCTAGGCCTGCACTGCTATGTCAGGTTCTCCATTTCATTCTGTACTGTTGCCTATCATACTGGCTTGAGGCATACCACTGTACTACAGACCTTAGCTTCCAATTGCATGCATATTAGTTTGTGACTTCATAGCCTACCCAACCCACATCACACTGCCTGGCCTGCTGTTATCTGTCTGCATAGGCCTGGGGGGAGGTTACTCATATGCCTCTTCAGAGGGCATGATACAGCATTTGTTTGTGTTTGCATTTGTCTACAATTGTCCTGCTGGTTGTGACTGTCAGGTATGTGACACCCCCAACTGGTATGTGTGAGTGACTTAAGTTGTGATTGTGCCAGTGCAAAGCTGTCATGGCTTAGTGGTTCAGTACTGTGACTATAGTGCACAGTATCCTGAGTTCGAGCCCTGTCACTGCTTTTTTATTTTTCTGCTAGGCAGACCTGACTGGTTAAGGAACAGTAAAGCAGGTGTGAGCGTGTTTACCCAACTTTGCTCGAACATGCCCAACTTTGCCCGACGTTGCCCGACATTGCACTGGTTAGCGTGGTGTGCAGCTACGCCCAAGTTTATTTAAATATGCTCAATACTGGTAAAATGTGCTTAGCAGTACTTTATATTGCTTAAAATAGGCACTCATGCCTCAGGTGGTGCTGCAGGGCTGCCTATGTCGGATGCACATAGTACACTCCCTATACATGTTTGAAAACAGGTAGTGTCAAGTTAGGCATCCCTTTTACTGTATGTGTGAGTCAGAGAGAGGTGTCATTTCCAGGGTTCCTACTGAGTCAGTGTATGTGCTATGCGTTGCCTCTTTGCCAAGGCCAAGGCATACTGGGCACGCCTCCTTCTGACTACTAGGGCAGGCTCAGGCTGTTCCTCCTCTGAGTCACGCTGTGCCTGTGCAGGCCTTGGCAATGGTGGGGGGCTGTTTGGTCCTGCCCCATGCTGTTCCTGCTGCAGCTGTTTCCACAGGATCATTATGTGTAGTATGGCACATACCATAACAATTTGGGTACATGTAGTTGGTGAGTACTGCAAGGATCCACCAGATGTGTCCTGGTACCGGAACTTTGACTTGAGCATCCCAAACACATGCTCAATTATGTTTCTTGTTTGTGCGTGTGCCTCATTATGGAGTTCTTGTTCAGGTGTGTGTGCATTTCTGATGGATGTCATCAGCAACGGCTCCAGTGCGTATCCAGCATCCCCCACTAGGTGACCATCAGGGATGTCCCCATTGGCAAATCTCTGGTACAGCTGCATCAGATGCCAGATGTGGGAATTGTGATAGCTTCCCGGGCAGCCAGCACACACATTCATTATTATGCCCTGGGCATCGCACACGACCTGCGGAGGGGAACCCTTCCAGTTGATGTAGACTCTACCCCGCTCACCGGGTGGTGCTTTGATGCATATGTGCATGCAGTCTATTGCACCCACTACCTCAGGGTATTCTGCTATTTGGTGGAAAAGACACATATTGCTGGCCAATGCCTCACAGGAATTGGGGAAATATATGTAGTCACTGACATGTGCTGACATGGCATCCAGGAACTGGTGGAGTACCCTGGATGCTGATGCCTGTGAAATCCCCATCATATCACCAGTTGGTCTTTGGAAGGTACCTGTGGCTAGTATTCTTATGCCAACACATACCTTGGTATCCACTGGGATGGGTTCCCCTCTGTTGGTTCTGTGTGTGAGGCGTGGCCAGCACAGCTCAACAATTTGCTGCAGGAGGTCTCTGTCCACCCTATAGCTCTCCACTATCTCCAGCTCATGTAGCCCCTGGAAGGTTACCCTGGGTCTGTACACTCTTCTCCATCTCCTCACTGTGGGTTGCTCAGCAGCATTCACAACATCACCACCCTCAGCACCTTGCACATGTTGGTTTATGATAGCAAGAGCAGCCCCTAACATTTTGTCTGACTTAAGCTTTCTAAGCTTTCCCTCTTTGTATACTGCAGTGTTGCAGAGTTCTTGGGAAAAAACAGGGGGGAATGCTGTTTGCAGATTTTAAAGTGCTGGGCTGGGCTGGGATAGTCTGCTGCCTGTGTAATTGGCTGATTCTGATATATTTCACCTGGCAGCTCTGCTAGTTCTCCTTGGTTAACTTCCTACTACTTATTTTCCTTCCTTTTTCCTTTCTGTTTCCACCCGGGGCAGCGCCATGCAAACACGCGCACACACGAGCACACGAGCACACATGAGTGCACACACTGTGTGCATGTTTGCAAGAAATTATCGATCTTTTAACAGTGTGCACCTTTGGTTTCAGGTTTTCAAATAGGACAACTGTAGGCACGCCTCTTGCAATCCTGAGCAACTCAGGGCAAACACAAGCCACTGTGCTATAATTAGCTTACAGCCTTTCTGACATACTCCCTCATGATGTCACCTATGTTCTACTCTACTACTCACCTACTCCTACTCTTACACTCTTGGGACATATCTCACATGCTGGGGAAAATTGGGATTCACTATCCTTATCCTCATTTGCATAGGATTGCCTACTAATGCATGGTTACATCTCTCACACTGGGCTTCCCCCCCTTAGCAACCACTACTCAGTGGCCATGTTGTCTTCAACCTGCCATTCACCTGCATGGCAGGATAAGCTTTTTAGTGAAAATGCCTATTTTTCTCTATTTTTAAATTATTTTCTTGTTTTTTAAAGCACCGCACGTTTGCACGGTGCTGCACTATGCTTAAACATCGGAGATCATGGAAAAAAGTTAGATTTTAATAATTTTAAACATTTATAAATGCCAATGGCCTTATATTTGGCCACTGGCATGCTTCCTCAACTGTATGCATCCTTTATTTGGAGCTGTCATAGCTCCGTTTAGTTATTTGCAGAACGGTACTTACCAATGGAGTACATTTCTGCAAATGACACTAATCTTCCACGGACAGGTTAGTGTTTCCTGGATTAAAAATTTACCTCATCTGCATAGCTTTCAGCAGCAAATGAGGTAATTTGCATGCCATGACACTGTCCGTGCAAGAGTAGCTTTAGCAGCTCTCGTGCATGCCCCTGACGGCTATTCTTGGATCGCAAGGCAGACACATTGCCTGTTTGACGTCTTACACTACTCTACAACTCCGTGCAAGCTTTTATAAATCTGGCCCATACTGTTTGCATGCCATCTTTGAGAAAGTGTTTAATTATCTATCAAGGGAGAGCAAGAATATTTTGGATACTTCAGGTAACTCAATAAAACACAAATGATGTGATCACTGTACATAGTTTCTGCAGTTTTGCAAGAATAATATAACTGATAGTTTTTGAAAGTGGGAAGACGAGGCAGTTTATCTACATTGCAACTTTACATTTCATGTTGTAAAAATAAGGGTGTTGTGGATCTTTTATCCCATTTCTAAAAATAATGTCTACAGAGCAAATGAACCTTGTCAGAAACCAAGGCAAATTACAACCAAGACATCGATAAGAGAATTACATTGCAAACCATATGAATTTCTAAGCAGTGTATATTGTAAGATTGGACTCTAAAGCAGTTAATGCATTGTATATACACAAAGGAAGAAAGCAGAAGATGAGGGTTAGTGAAAGTATAGCAGATGTTAGTACTACGCACAGTTAAGAATATAAAATTTCCTTTATTAAAATTAATATGTTAAAATAAACTTAGTTCCCTCGGACTGAAATGGTAGCAAATATAGCAGAGCACACAGACATATTATTGCTGACGTGCAGGAGTTATACAGAAAGGTTATCACGAGAAAACTAACAGTGCAGCACTGTGTGCTCCAGCAGCAGTATAGAGCTAACTGAGGTTCAGGGGTATGCAAGAGCCATATGGAACAAAGCTCATTAGTGACTCCATTGCATGTCAGTGAATTGATCATCTTGCACAGACGGAACATTTGCACTAGTGTTCCACCTGCCAGTATATGCAGAACTGTTGACAGGCATCTGGAGGTACACACACACAAACACACACACACACACACACACACACACACACACACACACACACACACACACACACAGTTTTACATAACTTTCGTGCTGTGGTGCTAACTGCCCTGTAGCTACCATAGACAGCAGTGGTCATGCACTGTAAAGTAACATATGTCCTACCACTCTGCTCTGAAATAGGGAGGTAGAGCTTATTTTTTAATTGCTCTGTTGAGAAAGCATATGGCTGCATAACATCAGTTATGTCCCTGGGCTATTGTATTTGCAAGAAGCATTATCCATAACATTATAGTTGTCTTTGACTTCATCTTGTTTCCTCGTAGTGCACCTAATAATTGTGCTAGAAACAGGGCTGTGTAGTGTATTGTATGTGTCTGAAAACTACTCATCATATTTTTTTACCACATGAAAGCCAATTTTTAAGGCATATTATTTTATAACTTTTTTCTTGATATTACTGATTTGACTCAAGTACATATTACAAAATGTGCTGGTTGTTAGTTTAGTTGATTTCCATTTGTTTACTGCTATTAGATTGTTTAAATTCTAGGCTTACACAATGGTTCCTGTACAGTGACACAGATTTACAGATTTGATTTCTTTTTTTTAAGTTTTTCTTGGATTTTCAATTTGTAAATAATCACAACAATATTTACAGTCCAAGATTTGTGAACATAATAAATGGAAACATTTCAACTAAACTTCACACACAAAAGAAAAAAACAACTATTTGCAAGAGTGTCCATTAACCATTAAGTGATTTAAGTTATTATACATTACATTAAATCTAAAATCCAGTTATTTTTGCTTGTCAGGCAAATCTCTAAGTTTTGTCCATGCATTGTAGCAAGAGGTAATCCTAACGTTCTTGACATAATTGTAATGATTTCCAGGTGACAAACTTCAGTTGCAATATTTATAAATCCTTTGAAGGAGCATGCAGATTTGTTCTTCCAGTTCTGAGTTATAACCTTTCTCACTATAATGGTATAAACCAAAAATGCAATATTTCATTAGGAGTGTTAAAACGTATTAATGATTTAGATAAAACAAACATATCCAAAAAGCATGTAAAAGTGATAAATGTTATTCCAATAACTTGTTAAGACCATACATTAACAAAAAATGTGTTGCCAAGATGCTTAAGTTCTTGTTTACATCTCCAACAAATTGTTTCTGCCTAAACATTAATTAATTTTTTTGTGGAGTGAAGAAAGATTTATGCAAAAATTTCCAAGTAAAGAGATTACATCTAAGAAACAAAGCTTTATGTTTAGAAGATATTAGAATTATTTTTTTTATCTTCTTCACTCAGAGGTCTATTATTAATTTGGGTAAAATAGTTCAAATAATTGTGACTGTAACTCTTCATTTCTCTTCTCATGATTCTAAATAAGTTAGATAAGCGACCCTGTCCAAATGTGTTTTGTTCCATTAAGAATATTAGATATTCAATTAATTTTAGGATATAATTTCTTATTCTTGGTTGCATTAATTTCCCCTTCTACATGTTGTCTGTAGGATTGTACTTCTAGCCACATGTCTTTATCTAAATTGTATTTCTTCTTAATATAATTGACAGAATATAGCTTTTCATCTTTTATTAATTGAAACCAATATAGCAGATTTTTCTCTTTAAATGTTGATCATTGTTTCTAACTTTGAGGTGAAGGTTAGCAAGTAGTTTTTAGATATAGGCTACGTGCTCAAGAAAGTCCAAAGTAGCCAATGGAAGATTCCACTTTTATTAGAACAAAAACACAAACGCTCTTCAAATTAATAACAACAACAATATGCTCAACTAAGTGAGACTTCATCAGATGTGTGGAAGTTGTGCAAAGAAAACATTTACATACCCTATTCCCCTTCCAATTAAGGAAAGGTACCAATGATATTTGTTCTCAACATTTAAAAAAATCCAATCAGCTTTGCATACTCATAAATATTCATGAGTGTTACGTCCACCATTGAGAAACACCTCCGTATACATTAAGTTCCTTTCTAAATACGGACATCCAAACAGTAACACTCAAGATGTTAATAAAACATGAGAAATGTAAGCATAAGTTAAAATCAATACATACATATGTTAAAACACAAAAATATACACTACATAATCTATCTAAATGTGCAAAATCAGCTATGAAGAATGGATCTCCGTTCAAAGACGGACGTCAATATAGCTATATTGTTTATAATGTTTATAATCAAGCTTCATATAAAACCCGCTGCTCTAAAAAAATGTATTATATGTAAGTGGAAATAGAATACAATATGTACATGATTCAAAATACATAAATAAAAACACATGAATAAAAACACATGAATAAAAACTAATAGTTAAAAACGCATCAAAAGTGTGTATAAATAGTCTATCAAGGTGTGCAAACTTGCATGTGCAAAATTTAATCATAATAATTAAATATAAAAATATATATAACTTAAATATCTTATGTATTTGTAAATATAAATATATACACACATCATAAAATAAAAAACCAATAATGTATTCCACAAGTAATACCCTAAATAATTGCACAACTTACACACATCTGATGAAGTCTCACTTAGTTGAGACGAAAACGCATATTGTTGTTGTTATTAATTTGAAGAGCGTTTGTGTTTTTGTTCTAATAAAAGTGGAATCTTCCATTGGCTACTTTGGACTTTCTTGAGCACGTAGCCTATTTAACAGCCAACTTCGTGGTTTTGGTTTGTTTGGTCTGTTCGGCTGTTTAGGCTTTTACACCCCTTGGATTATTAGTTTTTAGATATACTATAGAAAGTAGAAACAGAAAGGTCTGACCAAGCTGAACAAAACAGGAGTAAGCTCACAGAAAAACTGAAAAAGCAGAGGTACTGAATAAATATGTTGGCTAGTCTTTATAAAGGAAGGTTATGTGAGAGTGCCACGGTGCAAAGAGAGGTAGAGCTGACTGGAGACAGCTATAGACAGAGAGGAAGTAAAGAAAAAAAATAGGTTCTAACTCCCCCCAATTCAAGGTAATTAAACATTGCAGTATTAATTATAGTCCATTCCCATTACTGTAGAACTGCATATGCTGCTTTGACATATGCCTAAGAAGGAAGCACATTTAAAAATAAGTTTTATAAGTAGCCGAGCATCCCTGTCTACATGACACACATAGATACTTAAATATACAAACACTAACATCACTCTGTCATAGAGAAATGGCAGGTATTTGAACTAACTAAACCAACATTAAATTCACCATTTCTTTGACAAATTAGAATTTCAGAATTATTATATATTCAAGTTGCAGGATTGCAGATAAAAATGTTTCTTAACAAGGTAGATTATACCACTTTAAGATAACATTGTTTTTTTCCACAGAGCTGCACAAATAATACTCTCTCACACACCTAAATAAATACTCCATAAATGTATCTAGGGTGCAGTGAATGGAGTAGCTGCCCTGGTTGCAAGCTGTTAGGGACTGGGTGATACTATGGCTTCTTTAATGAATGCTGATGCCATATTCATGCATGTTCAAATAGTAAAACTACTAAGGTGCTTGTCACAGTTACATTTCAGAGTGGAGGACACTTTTTTGGTCTTCAAGTTTGGGAAGACATTGTTTTGAGGGTTGCAACAGTCTGAGGACTGCCCATGGTGTCAGATTCATAGGTTAATATGTACATAGGCAAGAACTAGTCTAGCTGCTCTTCTGAGCCATTTTAAGCCTAGGCATTGTCCCTTTTAATGAGGCTGTAATCGCCCCATATGCACTAATGTACACTGCATCAAAAGACTGACATGTTGTGGGCATATCCACTGCATTCAATCTATCTCAAATTATCAGCTAATTAACTGTGTAACTACATTTGCTGCACTTTCACTATAAATGCGGTATTAGGGAACATTGACACAACCTCTCCTGATGTTATCTTTATCTCCCATTATCCTTGTTCTGTGACTTGTACATCCCTGGTGTGAATCTGTGTGGTGATGTTGAGCAGATTCCAGTATAGAGAAGAAAGATCCGTAGTGGAATTGTCTGTCCTTATGAACAAGATGAATAAAAACACAAGAACTGGTAGGTTACTTCCCAGATATTTCAAGAACCTGGCCATTGTGCTCTCATTTCCCTGCTGGAGACATCTCTAGATAATTGGCCAATGCAAAAGTGCCACTGAACTGGTAGACAGCAAGGTAATCTTTTTGGATTCATAAGTTCATAGGTGTTTACTAAACTATGCATCCCAAATTTCTGACAAGTTCTGGTACCCTTAATAAGTGTAAGCAGGGACTTGTGAAGTGAAACCCACAAGCAGAGGCCTAGGAAATAAACCATTCATAGGCTGCCTGTGTCCATTAGAGACATTGCTGTCAAACCAGGGATGACTTTCCTGTTCCCCATCAAATTGTCCAAATGACACTTGAATTGGGTTAGGGAGGAACTCTGGTTCACATGGATGGGAAGCTTGTTTCATAGAAGTGGTAGTTTCTGGAATAAATACCTGTCTCTCCAGCAGGTCCTATTTATGTCACAGGCAAGATATAAATCTTTAGAATGGGTAATTCTGGTGCTGTTTGGTTTGTGGATATGCAGGAGCTCCATCAGTGTGGGGTTTGACAATGCCTTGTATGCCAGACAAAGATCTCCCCTCAACAGCCTGTAGGAGACAGAATACAGGGCTAGAGACTTGAGGTCATCTGCATAGGACATGTTACTTATGGCCTGTATTGTTTTAGTGAGGAACTTCTTTGGACATTCCAGTTGTTGTACATGCCTGGTTAGGTACATACCAAAGAGGGAATTGTAATCAGTGATAGGTCTGATGAATGCTGAATAAAGTGGAACAATGACTTCCACTTGAGTAGATTCCATATCTTTGTTTATAAGTTGCATAATATAGAATTATTTTCTCACTACAGTAGACATGTGATGACAGTCAAAGGCTAGATTACTACCTACTTCCCAATTCCCTGACTACTGGGTCAGCTCTTAAGAGTGTGTTGTCAGTATGATAGTTACCAGGTGTGAATGTTGTATTGAAGGATACTATTATGCATTTCTTGGCATTTAGTTTTAGTCTATGGTTCTGGGACCAGCTGTTTGTCTGTGTCATCCTTTCCTGGCAAACTTTTGTGTCAATGGGTGACTAAATGATAAATCCTAATTTGCAGTCATCTGTAAATCAATTCAGCCATGGGCCATTGACATTGGCCTTGACTTCAGAGAAGTAAATGCCAAAAAGGAGTTGTCCCAGGACTGATCCCTGAGGGACTCCACTTGTGACTGGCCTCTTTGTAGTGGTGGACTCTCCATTTCTAACTTCCTGGATCCTCCAAAACTTTGCATGACAGGAAACAGCTGATTAGTAACTTCTTAATCCTCTAAGCCAACTGCCAGACCATAACATTTTTTTGGCTAACCAAGTAGTTAATGAGTTCTAACTGGATGAGAAAAAATGCCATTAGAGAAGTGCATGGGATGGAAAAGAAACAATATGCCCAGAGCTTGAATGAGCTATACCACTTCTCCATTTATAGAGAAGAAAATACAGGTTTAAGGCATGATCTGGATGTACAAGATCAAGTTTGGGAGATATGAAGTGGGCATGTTGACCAGAAAGGACAAAGAGGTCAGAAGGGGACCCATGAAGTAGTTTTAATGATTCATGATTTCCTGTATCATTAGAAGTACTTCTTTGCAGAAGAGCTTACATGGAATGGCTAGCAAATTATGTTTGTTGAGAGGGAATCTATGCAAACATTCAAGAGGACATAGGGGTTGATGGAAAAGTTGTTAGAAGAAGTAAAATACTAAAGCACATACAAGGTAAACTCATTAAACTTAGCCTGTCTTTCTGCCATCAACTGAATACGAAGAAATGCTGTACTCCATATCAAAGGGATGAGCAGTATTCATTTTATTTAAGTTTTATAGAATTAATTTTGTGGTGAGCATTAGCAAAGATTTGCCAGCCTGATAGAAAACTTTCACACATATATTTAAATAAAAGAAAAACTAAAAGTAATACCTGACTTGATGAGATAGATGTATGATGTGAAACTAATTTATTTCTCTGCTCGTTTCAGAAAGGGCTCAAAATTTACTTCTGAGTAACATCAGGTGTCAGACTTATAAATCAAAGTGTGCACATGCAATACATCAAAATATCATAGTTACATTTGTGTTACAAAGATGAAGTAAAAGAAGTGCACAGATATTTTTAAATCTCTCAAAACTACATACACGTCAATTATTATGGTAATAGTTATGACACAGTCTAAGTAAGTAGGCATTGAAAACATGCACTGAATGCAATCAGCATCTCCATACAGCCCTCTGACATGTCATAAAAGAGTGTTTTATATTTTTAACCCCAGTCTTTCAGTTTTGCATGGTATTACAGGGATCTTGAATTCTGTCATCTATGACATTTTCATCATATTGTCCAAACCTTATCAACTCAGAAACACTTCCAAACATGCTTCATAAAAGCATGAATAAAAGCATGAATAAACACAACCTTTATTCTATTGTTTAATAATAATTCATGTGTACTGAGAAGCAGGTTAGTTACAGCAAATATTAAATTAAAATGTCCGCATGCTAGTTTGCTTCCTAGTAATTGTCATATCCTATTCCCTACAATTTGTTGGGATACCTTGATAAAGCAACACTTAATTTCCATTTCTATCCCCATGAAGATTAATGTAGCATTGTGAATTGTATGCTTTGGTTCTTATCTGCTTTTCATGAGTCATTCTCCTGTTGAAAGCTCTGTGACACCCAGGCAAATTGGGTTAATAATTTGATGGAACTTAGATTAGGTTTAAGTTGCTTGACAGTGAAAATCCGCAGAACTGTCATTCTAATACCAGTTGTTCTGAAAAAAATCCCCTAGCTGCTTTCATAAATCTCAGTAGAAATCTGCAGCTGAAAATGACTGTGATCAGTTTACTAAATTAAGTGGCATAATTGAAAACAGACAGACAATGTCTTTGGAAATGCATTTGTATAGACAGAACTCTAAATTAAAAGGCAGTTGAGTTCATTGTCTTAAAAAGACATTACTTGTATATGTTCATGCCAGGCAAGCAAAGAAAATATTTCAGTGGAAAACAGTTTTGCTAGACCAACTTAAGGAGATGATATTTTGACAGACCCACAACAATAATGCTCCATGCTTACTCATCGATTCACATCATTAGCATACTCCCCCATGCTCCAAGATAACTTGCCATGTCTGACGTTTGGACTGACCTTTAATTATTATTTTATTATGTGCTGGACAGATTTTGCTTTCTCATACATTGCAAATCTTGCAGCTGGGAGCAATCTAGCACAGCTCTGCTTATACAGTAACTATGTTAGATGGTATAATTTACCTGCTGCAGTGGACTTCTGAGAACAAGCTTAGGTGACACACTATTAGACAATGAAATGATACACAAATAATTGAATATAGATCACACTCAGCAGTCTTGAAGCAACTTAGTATCTCAGGTATACAGAAAACTTAAGAATGTATTACACCTGTTTTAGATGTGCTTGTTAATCCTTTTCCTTGCAGACAATCTAACAAAAGTCCATTTACATCACACAATTTTTTTTATTTTATGCCCATTATACATAGCTGTCCCCAAGAATATGTTTTATTCATCACGGCCCAAGTGTTAATTTCTGAGGGATAACATTTTCCCTGGCAATAAGTGTCCAGCATTCAGGCACATAAAATAAACAAAAAAGTCAGAAGTTAACATGAAAAATGTAAATTTTTTTAGATTATTAGACAATATTTGCATTCATATCTACACGTTTAATGAATTTTAATATAACAGTGTTATTATATGCACTTCATGTTTTAATTGAAGCTTTGTGCTCATCTCTGAAACATCTGTATACACTCTTGCCAAAAAGAAAACTGCAGGGTAGAGTATCATTATATATATATATTAATTTTACCTATCATGTAAAAAGAATGATTACCTTGTTAACCTTCAAGAAATGCAGTTGTTACTTGTATGTTCTTACAAGCAGCGATCGCTTGTTTTAATAGGTAATTGACATATTAATGTAGGTATAAGAAGTTCAGAAGAACTGGACATATTTTCCTTCTCATACATCGAAAATCTTGCAGGTAGGAACAATCTAAAATGGCTCTGTTGTTTATACAATAACTGTGTTACTATGTAGAAAACAAACATGAAAGACGTTAACAAACAGCTTGTTATCTAAATATTATAATATTATAATCCCTCCAGGACGGAGAAGCAGAAGTAGCATAAGGTCATCTAAGAACTAAGCCAACACAGGAATGGAGAAAGAACATTCTGATGATAATGGGTGACTGCAATTAGGGATACAGGCAATAGGCAAGAGGAGGCAGGAATATATTACAGAAAACTGGCAAAAGTACCATGGTATTGGGGGCAAATAACTAGCAAGGGAAAGATAATCAAATGGGAAAACGCCAAGAACTTATATGGACTGCAGGCTAGAGATTGTCTTCCATATCAAGGACTGATATCAGAGTATAGGCAAAGAGAAAGAAATAGTGGAGTCCTAAATGAAAGACCAGCACTGGTAGAATTTTTAGCAGAATCTAGAACAGGAGTTGCCATAAAGAAATGCATAATTAGTAGAACATATAAAATATTGCACGATAACTATGAATCAATCAGAGGAGGTTAGGAAGGGTTGGGAAGAGAGATTAGATAAGCAATTCACAAAGAAACAACAGGGGATATATGTATGTCTTCCAAATATGCAACACAGTCTACAAGATTGAGGATCTTTGCCTAGAGGTATTTACATAGGTATTTTTATACACCAAGCAGACTTCAAAGAATTTTTCCTCAGGTAGACAGGAAGTTTTGGAGGTGTGATGGGACAGAAAGAGATAACTGGGGACTTATTTTCTGGGAGTGTAAAGAGATGGCAGATTTTAAAGATTAGGTAAAAAACCAAAGCAAAGAACAGACTGAAAAGTAAAACAATAAACCACTGCACAGCTGAAGACACAACAGACCAAAATGTATTGGCACTTGCAACTGTGCAGTAGGTTTTAAAGATTCCCTGCAGATGGCTCTGTTGGAGACCCTGGGTGAGCAAATTGGAGTTACTAGGGAAATTATTTTTTTGAGCTAAGATACAAAATCAGAATTGTCTAGACATAGTAAGACCTTGCTGAGTCTAATTATGATAGCTGCCAAAAAAGCAATTACTAGAAAACAGAAATCAAAATCTAAACCAACTTTACTAGAAGTAGTGAAGATAGTAACAACTGGAACTGGAATCTTTAGAAAAAGATAGGCGCAAATTACAGAGGAAGAAATGGGAACTGTGGGATCAGTACATGCAGAAGACGAACAAAGTTTAAAAAAGGCAAGATTTGATCGAGCTATGGAATAGCTGACTAACAATGACTGGATATGTTAAAAGTGATGTATAATATTTTCAGTTGCAGTTGTATTGGCACAGTTTAGCATGTATATTTGTAACTGTTTTAAAAAAGAATGTAAGTACAAAAGCCTACATTAACCCCCGGATTTACTAATCTTCCATGCAGGACTAGTCTAGTCCTGCACAGAAGCGGCAGTTTAGGAGGAGGATGGCAGCGCACCATGAATATTAATGAAGGCAGGCTGCCTGAACTCTCAATCCTACATGGAGTGTGGATGAGTGCAGGGGGTGTGTCTGAGAGAAGAGCTCTCACAATAAACACACCCCTGCAAAGTAGAACAGCAGAAAGTGTAAATAAATGACAGAGACTGCTCATAGGTGTCGGCATATCCCCACCAACAGTCCTCCATGTCTACACAACAGCAACAGGACATAAAAATAAAAAAAGAAACCCCTTAATTTTTTTTAAACTCTGAGTACAACTAACCATAGGTGCATGAGTGTGCCCATCACTTAGCTATGTGTAAAGTAGCTTAAAAGGCTGAAGAGGATAACAAGGAAGATATATGCAAATGAAGCAGCACAGCAATAGTGTAGTGGTCAGAGCATCTGCCTAATGAGCAGGCATTCCTGGTTCATGTCCCACTGCAGCACATACCATTTTACATGTGAAATCTGTATATAGATATTTTTTACATTGTTCTTCCTGTATAACCTACTAAATAACATTTAAATGTGAACTGGAGTACTGCATTAAATGCACATATGTAGTGTCATTGTCATAATGAATAACGCACTAATAAGCAGGTTTAAGCACAAATAAGCAGTAGTAAGCCTATATATGCACTAGTAAGCGTGTTTAAGTGCATTTGTGTGGGGGTATGAATTGCCTACGCAAATTGAGCAAAGTAGAAGCTAACTGAATGTAAGAAATTATAGCCGTAGGTTAGCATTGCTTAGCTCCACGCAAACCCGTGCACATCCCGCTTACAACTGCTTTAAAGTGCTTTAATCACTCTGTACCCAACGGCCCGTGTTCTGCCCAGCAACAAAATAAACAGCTACTGCAAGGCTCGAACTCAAGACCCTGTACACCACAGTCACCATAGTTAATCACTAAGCCATCATAGCAATACATATAAATGAGGTATCAGCAAACTAATCCTCACTACAGGAAAATCAAATCAAACATGTGAACTGAATCTATGTACAGTGTGACATTGTATAACCTGCCACAGAACATAAATATGTGAAGTGGAGTACTGCAGTAAGCATACATTTGAGGTGTTATTGTAATAAAGTGGAGAAGTCCCCAGGTCCCCATACAGTGTATGTACACATGAATCATGAATGCGAGAGACATATATATCCTGCAACGAATAATAAATCACTGCCAAAAGGCAAATATAGTGCCAAATAACTATTAAGCAATGCAAACCGCAGCACAGCTCAACTTAGTAAGTGTAAGCAATGTGTAGGGAAGCCAATTCAATCTGTCCAGTGGTATACCTCTTTAAGCAGTGCCAGCCTTAGGTAAGCAGGTGTGCCCATAGCTTAGCCTTTTCAAAACTGGCCAGTCACAGAAAAGTGTGGGAAATCTGCCCTACTTAAATCCAAAAGGTGGGAATACAGCTCATAACTGGTTATAGCTTCCCCTTGCAGGAGCTATGGCAGTAAGGGGAGAAAGAGTGCACTTCCGGCCACAGTGCTGGTGCATCCAGGAGTCAAAGGTCATGGCTGGACTCCTAGTTAAAGACCATGCACAGAGACTGCTGCAGGGCCAGTATCAGGGCTCCCAATATAAGGCAGAGGCCTGGGACTGTCTCGCCCATGACCTCACCAGTGCCACTGGCATACCCTGAACTGGTGAGCAGGTCAGGCACCACTATGCCAACCTGAAGTGTTGGAAGGGGGACCTCTTGGATGAGTGGCACCAAGAGGCTGGAGCAGCAAGGGATGTCCCAGCCATGTGTATCAGTCCACGACCCATTTAATAATTGCCACCTCAGGTATATCATGGATAGGTATGGCTAAATATTTCTCTTATGTCCCCCACAGCTGCAATGGGGTGGGCCACAAACCAAGAGATCCACATCAGCTTCCTGCAGTGGTTGCGATGTGAGGCAGGTCAGTAATACTCATGCTTTTACTGTCATAGGAAATAAAAATAAAAGTAGTAGTAAAATAATTGCTAGTATAAAACCTGTATTGTTCAAGGCAAGTACTGCATACACTAGAGAATATGGCAGGAAGAGTCTCATATTGTTAGTATGCCAATAAAAGTGTAATACACTGACAAAACAGGTCCAACTGCTGGATTATATATCTATATTCTGGTATCATATGATAATGTAGATTTGCAATTGCAATAGTACTGTTGTATTAAGCACTGTTACCTACACCATGCACCATAAATTGAATGTGTAGGAATGCCTGTATATGGCAGGTGTAATCCCCAGAGGCCATTTAGTACAAATGAGAGACACATAGACAGACAGGAAAAATGCAGACATCAAAAAATGAATAGCACATGTAACTGAGATGTGAAGTTTTGTTCTTTTAGCACACACAGCCACAGTTCCAATCCTGACAATGGTAGTAGTCTGCATACAGAATCATACCCCACAACTGTACAGATATGTCCAGAATGTCTATTAAAGTGGCCCATACCTATTGCCAATCAATCTGTCCCCCTGCAAAATCAGTGGCATGATCCCAGACGTATAGGCTGCAAACAGAAAATACAACTGATTGACGCACATCTATGACAAACATCTGGCACACTAGCAACTCCCCAATAACCTATGTGACTAAGAAGCCACATGTGTCCCATTTACACCCCAACTTGTTAAGCTGTGGTCAGAGTGTGTACAGTAACAGAGTGAGTAGTATGTGCAGAATACTAATGTGTAATCCAGAACTTTGTGTGGCAACAGTCAGGTAGTGCTAACAAACATTGCTCCCACAGGTACATTGGATATGAACAATGTGCTGATAAATACAGACCAATATAACCTGTACTGGTACTGTCCATCCTGGTATTGTAGGGGATTGTGAGTGTTGCAGTTTCTCCGAATAAGAAAGTATCAATGGTCACTGTCACCCGCACTGTGCTACATAATATAACTGTGTAGGAAAGCATGTATATTTGTGTGTCTGGTCACTAAAGGTGGAAGAGGGCAATATTCTAGATATGTCCAGGCACACCAGCATGTGGTCAACACATGGCCAGAGTCTATGCAGAAAGAGTTGGATAGCATAGTGCAAAGCATCAACCTGGAATCCGGGCGTATGTGTACAAACAGTCAGTGTTAACAAATATTTCCTCCACAGGTATACCAGGTAAGAGGTGTATACTGCAGGTAAATCCGGTTCATATGTAATGATGTTGACAGCCATATCAGTGTCCAGTATAGGTCTATAGGGTAGTGTAGTAAGACTTATGAGGTACATATAACAATACTGACTAGAAAAGTAATGTTGAGTACAGGAATGTACTACTTGTTAATTGACATCTTTCTCTCCCCCCACCTTATCTCCAACAATAGTCAACATACCCACCCCAACTGGTATGCACTGACTCTGATAATGGCCAATCGTTTGATAAATATTCTAATGGTTCCCATGCATGTGCCATATTGAATTATTCCAAAATTGTTGGCATGGTGCCATCAACATACCTGCGTGCTGTTCCTATTACCACTGTGGTCCCATATATGGATGTGTTCTGTTTGCTAGGCCACTGTTCCGTATCTGGTGACTGGGCTAATGGGAATATCTATGCATGCTGTATTACCTAAACCTGGAATGTATTAATTATTACTAACCCATATATGATGTTGAAAGCTAAACACTATAGCATGCTTGGGAAGGCCAGTCCCAGTGGACCCACCTGTCCCACCTCAACTGGCCGAGGCACCGGGCACCAGCATGTCTAAGGCCCAACCCCACATCTCCTTGTCCATTGGTCCTGCACCACCTTTGGGTGGAACTGCCTCAGAGGATGAGGCTTGCACCCCATGGGAGTGGGGCACAGACAGGAACCTGTCACCCATCACAAGGTCGGGTTTGTGGTGTGTAAAGCGATCAATGAGGAGTTTGGTGATCTTCTACACCAGCTTGAGGGCTGTGTGTCACAATTAGAGAGTCAGGCTGTCTCTGTGACTCAGCTCCCTGCACAGCCACCTTCAGGGCTGTGAAGGTGCAGTGGTGACTGCCCATGGGTGGGGACCTCAGTCCCACTGTTACCACTAGGAGGCTTGTGGGCTTCCGATATCCCAACACCCCTCCCCATCAAGGTGTTTACCTCCCACATGTATCATATACTGCCCCTGTATGTGTCTAGTGTGTCTTGTCTGTTAACCTACCCAACATACCTCCCCAAATATACCTACTACGCCTCCCCAACATCCCACTCTCACCTAAAAAAAAAGGGCAATCTGTTCCCACAAAAAAATCTTGCCCCATACATAGCTGTCCATTTTGCATATGTGTCCACTGGACACATGTAATCTGGTCTAAATGGCATCACAATGAATTTATGTTGTCCTCACCCATCTCCCAGGGGTTTGAAGGTCCAAATCTACCTCCAACTTCAGTGTATATGCACAGCTGTTGCTGTAGAAGAAATGGGCGGCT
>NC_056733.1:1248790884-1248830884 GCF_019279795.1 Protopterus annectens | reverse complement strand
GGATTTCTCTATCTCTTCTATCAACAATACTCTCATATCACCTGACACTTCTACCAAACTGCTAGGCGTGATGATTGACAACAATCTTACCTTTGATTATCACATAAACAACACTATCTAAACTGTACATAGAAAGCTGGGCTCCCTCTATAGAATTAAAACATTCTTATCCCCAGCAGCCAAAGCTACTATGGCACACTCTCATCTCATTTCCACTCTTCTCTATGCCTCACCAATTTACACTAACCTAAAGAAAACCAATCTTTCTAAATTAACCACTACGTACAATAGTATAGCAAGATTTGTTACTGGGAATCAATTCAGAACTCACCACTGCCTGAACCTACAACAACTTCACTGGCTTGAATTGCAAAACATGTTGCTTCTTTCTCAACTTCCCATAATCCACAGATCTTTTTATCAGCCAAACAGCACTCCTTCTTTTACTAACCTCCTCACCCCTTATTCTAACCTGAACTCACTTCGCTCCTCTAACAAACTCCTAGTCACTGCTACCAAATCCAATAACCTTGCAGGTGACTCCCTGTTCTCTAACTCTATTGGTAAACACTGGAACCTATTGCCCACTGAACTGACTTCTATTGTATCTCCTGTCCTTTTCAAACAAAAACTTAGACTCTACCTTACAAAACACTGGCTATGCCCCTGCCTCAACCCAGACTGAACCTATGTATTCGACTACCCCCTCTACCCCTTCATCGCTGTGATCTCTCCCACCCTCTATTTTTACTTCCTCACTATTCTATTACTTACCCCTCCTCTTTCCTTCTCCTTCCTGATTATATTTCTTAGTTTACTGTAGGTTTCAAGAAATATCTAATCCAATCTAATCTATTCTAATCTATTTACATAGTTGTCTTTAAATACCCTTATCTATTTTTTATGATGTTTGATTTTGCTATATAAGTTTTGTTTGTGTTCTGCTTCCAAGAACGATGAGTACACTATTGTATAACTGTTTATTCTGTCTATAGTAAGTTTGATTTTTTGTATAATATTTTCCTGATACAGTATAATTTTTATACTGCTCTTTATTGTATCATATGTAATAGTTACTATGTCTATGTGGAGCTTTTCTCCCCGGGCCTCTGCTGAAAATGGAAATATATCCAGTCAGACTAGCCCGGTTAACAAATGTAAAATAAATAAATAAAATAAAATAAAATAAATATATATATATATATATATATATATATATATATATATATATTGGTATATATGGCCATACATCTGGAGATAGCAATGGCAGATTAACAAATACACATATGTCCACATGCACCGTTAATGGGGTTGAAAGGCCCCACACAGTATACGTCTCGTATGAATTGGCATCCCCCCACAGCCAAACACATGCGCCTTGCAATACACTACCAAGTACAGTCTGCTACCCACAGGAAATGTAATATGTGGAAGCCATCAACAGCCCCTGGATACAGATACACAGACACAGATATGCAGATACAGATATACACACACAGATATACACACACACATATATATATATATATATATATATATATATATATATATATATATATATATATATATATATATGTATACATATATATATATACATATATATATATATATATATATATATATATATATATATATATATATACATACACACACACACACACACACACACACGTGACTACACATTCACATGCAGATATATGTACAGTAAGATACATATGTAGAAGGTGCACACAATATGGAAGAGCCACTATGCCTTCAGTTAACACCTGAACAACTGGACACTGTATGGGCCACCCATACAAATGTCAAGCATTGCTTGCAACATATATCCATAGAGAAGTCATAGGAAAGGTACCACACACAGGTTTGCAGAAATAGGAAACCTTTCATTGTGTACTATTACAGTCCAAACCCACTCAATATCACCTCTCTGGCTTTGTCTCCAAACCGTCCAACCTGGGCTTACCCTCTAATATACTTATTTCTAATCCTGTCTAGCCTCATCACACCCAGTGCAAATCTTAACATCTTTAATTCTGCCACATCCAGCTTTGACACCTGCTTTTTTGTCAATGCCACTGTCTCCAACCCATATAACATATCTGGTCTCACTACCCTCTTGTAGACCTTCCCTTTTACTCTTACTGATACTCGTCTGTCACAAATCACTCCTGACATTCTTCTCCACCCACTCCACCCTGCCTGTACTCTCTTCTTCAACTCTCTTCCACACTCGCCATTACTCTGAACTGTTGATCCCAAGTATTTAAACTCATCCACATTTGCCAACTCCACTCCCTGCATCCTCACCATTCCTCTATCCTCCCTTTCATTCACACACATATATTCTGTCTTAGTCCTTCTGACCTTCATTCCTCTCCTCTCTATAGCACATCTCCACCTAGGCAGGGTCTCTTCAACCTGTTCCCTACTCTCACTACATATCACAATGTCATTTGCAAACATCATAGTCCATGGGGACTCCTGTCTGATCTCGTCTGTCAACCTGTCCATCGCCACTGCAAATAAGAAAGGGCTCGGAGCTGATCCTTGATGTAATCCCACCTCACACCTTAAATGCATCTGTCACTCCCACTGCAGATCACACCGCTGTCACACTACCCTTGTACATATCCTGTACCACTCTTACATACTTTTCTGCCTCTCCCAACTTCCTCATACAATACCACAACTCCTCTCTAGGCACCCTGTCATATGCTTTCTCTAAGTCCACAAAGACACAATGCAACTCCTTCTGACCTTCTCTGTACTTCTCCATCAGCACTCTCAGAGCAAACATCGCATCTGTAGTGCTCTTTCCTGACATGAAACCATACTGCTGATCACTAATCATCACTTCCCTTCTTAACCTAGCTTCTACTAGTCTTTCCCATAATTTCATGCTGTGCCTGATCAGTTTTAACACTTGTTACATTTTAAACCTAGTAATTACTTATCTCTCAAGACAATATAAAAACTCTTAGTTCTAGACATTCTGTCTGGTACTGAACTGAAACTGAAAGATAACATCTTGTGTTTATGGCCCAACTATAAAGTAACTCGACCTCAATTGTTTTTACGTTTTACAGGTTAATCTTCTACGTTCCTGCAGAGTACACTGTGGATACATCTTAGCTCAGTACATAACATACAGTCCTGTATAAATAAATCATATCAATATTCACAAATGACATAGAATTATTTACAAAAGTCCAGATAGTTTGGCTGGCAGTGTCATAAGGTTGTTGGATATAAAATGGGTGGCTAGTACTTATTAAACTAGGATAAGTGTTTCAGATTAACACAGCTTGTAAACTGTTGTTAAAAAATGTAATGCAAGCAGAAGCATCCAGAATACTGTGCCTTCTATGATACACACAAGGGCAGGAAAAGGGTATGATGTGGTTATTCTCTATTGTATTGATTATAGCAAGTCCTCAAGATCACTGCAGGCCCATCAAAGATACATGTTTGAATATCTCAATGGATTTAGATTGATCTGTCAGAGATGGTAGTTGTTAATATTACTGAGTACCTTTGGCAGATGCAGGCAAGCATTTTCTGATGATGTATCCATGACTTAGCTCTGATCATATGAATTCAGTTACATTAATTCTGGTAATGTCTGTGCCCTGTCCAGACCTAAAACCATGTTGAGAGTTCACATGATCATAAACAACTGGAGGTTTATACTTATTTCCAAATTTTTATAATGTGGCAATATGACTGTTGTCTGACTGAAATTGTTCATATGCTTATAGCCACTTTAATGTAATAACATTATGGTTGTGTCTTTCCCCACTGATGGGACATTTGCTTTCATCTGTGAGTGTTACAGCATCAGAAGAAAAGTAATTGTTATGGATGTTGGATTTTGTGCAGAGGTATTTTGTGAGGGAAAACAAAAGCTGTGTTATTTCTCTAATATAAGGTTAAGTATTTTGAATTAGAAACTTGTAACAGCATATAAAGCAAGGTAGTAAACAAAATAAATGGTTAAACTGACGGCTTGATTTTCAGGCTAGTGTGACTGACTGTGAATGATTAGTTTAGGACACTATTGGTTGTAGTATAGTTGGAAAGCAGGGTAGGACATCTTTCTTAGTAAACCCATGCCTTATGGGAGAATGGCTGGATAGTTTGTCTCTTAGATAACTCATATGTGTTGCAACATTCTGGACCAACTGAAAAGCAATTATTTAGTCCAGGTGAGATATAGGGGCCATAAAAATAGCAAATTAGCCTGCCTTGTTATAGCTTGCTATATGCTTGTTAATTGTAACTCTTTAATGATTTGAATTAATGTTGATGGAGAAATACAGAGAAGGTCAGAAGGAGCTGCATTGTGTCTTTGTGGACTTAGAGAAAGCATATGACAGGGTGCCTAGAGAGGAGTTGTGGTATTGTATGAGGAAGTCGGGAGTGGATGAGAAGTATACAAGAGTGGTACAGGATATGTATGAGGGTAGTGCGATTGTGGTGAGGTCTGCAGTGGGAGTGACATATGCATTTAATGTGGAGGTGGGATTATATCAAGGATCAGCTCTGACCATTTCTTATTTGCAATGGTGTTGGACAAGTTGACAGACAAGATCAGACAGGAGGCCCCATGGACTATGATGTTTGCAGATGACATTGGGATCTGTAGTGAGAGAAGGGACCAGGTTGAGAAGACACTGGAGAGGTGGAGATATGCTCTAGAGAGGACAGGAATGAAGGTCAGCAGGACTAAGACAGAATATATGTGTGTGAATGAGAGGGAGGATAGAGGAATGGTGGGGATGCAGGCAGTAGAGTTGGGGAAGGTGGATGAGTTTAAGTACTTTGGATCAACAGTTCAGAGTAATAGTGAGTGTGCAAGAGAGGTGAAGAAGAGAGCACAGGCAGAGCAGAATGGGTGGAGAACAGTGTCAGGAGTGATTTGTGACAGATGTGTATCAGTAAGAGTGAAAGGGAAGGTCTGCAAGAGGGTAGTGAGACCAGCTATGTTATATGGGTTGGAGACGGTGGCATTGGCAAAAAGGCAGGAGTCAGACCCAGACATGACAGAGTTAAAGATGTTAAGATTTGCACAGGGTGTGATGTGGATGGACAGGATTAGGAAATAGTATATTAGAGGGTCAGCTCAGGTCGGACAGTTTGGAGACAAAGCCAGAGAGGCGAGATTGCGTTGGTTTGGACATATGCTGAGAAGTGATGCTGGGTATATTGGAAGAAGGATGCTAAGGATGGAACTGCCAGGTAAGAGGAAAAGAGGAAGGCCTAAGATATGGTTATTGATGTGGTGAGAGAGGACATGTGGGTGGTTGGTGTGGCAGAGCAAGATGCAGATGACAGGAAGAAATGGAAACAGATGATCCACTGTGGTGACCCCTAACAGGAACAGCCAAAAGTGAAGACAAGAAGAATGATTTGAATTAGTAAGATGAATCAAATGGGCTATAGCCTGTCACAGTAGTCTCTTTTTAGCATAGCTACCAAGTATAGTCTGAGGAGTCATAACACCCTTATTATTTGGTCACAGTTTGGTAACTTACATACCTTACATAAATCTGTGGGTAGGGAAGACTTTCAGGATAGGCAGAGGTCCTAAGGCTTACAACAGTTCTTTTACTTGGAGTCAATACACTAGTGTGTAAGGTCTTCTTTAGGATACAGCTAGAGCTTCCAGTCCATACTGTGTCAAGATAATTCATTAGTCTTTATTTATATCTATGACTGCAGTTTAATACTATGTTGTATATAGCTTAGACAGTTCTGGGTAGGATTTGTACTCCAGTTTCATATTTCTAGAGGCATTTTATTGTGGATAAAATTAATATAAGAATCCCAGTTGTAGCATATGGATGAGCTCTGTTTTATACAGGTAAGTCATGACACAAGGATACTTTTTTAAGCATGGAATTCCAGACAGAAAGAGATCATACAGAAAAAGGAACAGAAGTGCTAGGAAAAGCAAATCATGGGACATTACAAAATGAAAAACAGGGAGGTAGTCTAACATACAGCAGGATGCAGGGAAACAAAAGTATTAACTATATACTCCAAATAAAAAAAACAATATTTAAGTGGTATTTCTGAAAGCAATTGTATCATAGTGTTAAAAAATGCATAGTGTGGGCTAAACTGATTTCAGCATGATTGTGTAAAGGCATTCTTACTCATTATCTGCTTTATAATGTAATAGATTTGAACATATTTATTTTGACAGCACTGTGCTAAGGGGCTGATTACTACTAATATATATTGCACAGTTGCTACATTCAGAATATCTTTAAGTATAATCACACACTAATATAAACCCTTGTGATTGCTTCAAAACACAGCACACAGCTGCTGCATTATAGCATTTATTGTCAATACGTGCTGCATGTAACAAGGAAAAGATCAGCTGATAAAGACACCAGCAATATCAATAATAATGAGTACAAATGTGTAATCTTATCACAATGAATGACTTTCTCACTGCTTGTAGGTTAATGAACCATTAGAGTAACATGTTTTGTTTGTTGTTTACTATAGGCATCACAACACTCGTTTATACCAGTGTGATGAAATTCATTAAAAAGGGAGAACTGCTTTCCTAAAGCTAGAATTCAAGCATTTCTTTTGAAGCCTCATTTACTTTCACCTGCCTGTGGAAAATAACAGGTACTAATTTCAATTAGGAAGGGAAGTAAGTGATGCCTTTAAGAACTCAGTACAAAGTGGTTGTTATTCTGACAGTAGTGTATGAGCTTTTCGACTAAATTAAGCATAGTCATTTTGGTGAGTAAATACCTTAGAATTTATGTAACTCACCCAGGTATTCAGATTTTCAGCTGGAGCGCCTTCTGTGTGGAGTCTGCATGTCTTCCCCGCAGTGGAGTGGCATTCAAAAGACATGCGTGAATGGGCATGCCTTTGTTGAAGTGTGGGTGTCGGGCTGGCACCTCTGCACCGTAAAAATCGACTGCCAATCATTTGCGGACCGGAGTTCTGCTGTGGTGACCCCTAACCGGGAAAAGCTGGAAGAAGAAGAACGACAACCCAGGTATTCAAGTTCATGATGAGTTCATGCATATATAATAATTTACTAATGTTGCTTACAAGTTTCACAGCCAATGCCAAAAACATATTCAATGGTCTAAAATAAGGCAAGCTAAATAAAATCTCATAAATAGGTAATGGTCATCGGAATTAAACTCACCTATTCAGGTTGCCTTTAAAAAAAGAAAAATGATTTGGTTGCAGTGGTATTGTGTTTCATGGCACTATTGGCATTAGTCTAACTTTATGATTAGTATTACCATATCATCAAATTTGAAAGTGAGCAATTTTCTGCAAAGCTTAAACCATGACAAAAGGTTTAAGCTACATCTACTAAGAAGTGTTAGCAAGACAGAGCAAACATTCCTGGGAATTCATTCGTCCAATATGATATGCCCAAATGAGATTCAAAAATATGGTAACTATGAGGAGGTCAGACCCCATTATTGGCTAATTTGCATATTTCCTGAATTGTAGGTACTAGTAAGACATGAAGATCATGGTTGATCTTTACATTACACACACACACACACACACACACACACACACACACACACACACACACACACACACACACACACACACACACACACACATATGCACACACACGCACACATGTGCACACACACACACACACACACACACACACACACACACACACACACACACACACACAGACACACACACACACACACTTTCTATCTCTAGCTATTGCCCTTGTACCCATCCCCTCCCATCTTTGTAATACTGTAGTGCCAATACAGTACTTTAAAAGAGTTAGTCAGAATGGTCTAGCATATCCCCCACCGCCGATCCCTATTAAAATTTAGCTGCCATTACAATACTTTAAAGAGTCAGTCTTGATGGTGTAGTGGATGTCTCTAACCCCAAATCTACACATTAATGTTGATGCCATTGCAATGCTTAAGTGTAAGCCCTGGTATCCATTGCCCCCCATACCCATAAGAACGTATGTGCCTTAGGGCAGATTAAGGATTATTCCCTGATGCATAGTGTGTTCCCCCAATCTCCCATCCCCATAGTAATCTTGGTGCCATTACAGCATTTTAGAGACTCATCCTTGGTGTCAATTGTTTCTCTCCACCCCTCAGTCCTCATAATAATATTGATGTCATAACAACAATGTATTCTCTGGTGTCTAATGGTCTCCATTCCTTGATCCCCATACTGTGATTGGTGCCATTATGGCACTTAAGAGTGTGCCCAGTGTTCCCATCCCTATCCTTCCATTCTGTGCCCTAGGGCACTTTTTCCAGGTGTCGAGTGTAATCCCCCCATCCCTGTAGTATAGTGCCAGTATATATCCCCAGCCTCCCAGAGCCTGTAGTAAGGGTGGTGCCAATAAACATTTTAAAAATTTCCCCTGGTGTCTGGTGGTACCCCCAATCCTCATTTTGAAGATCATGCCATTATGGTACTTTTACAGAAAGCCCTGACACCACCTTTGTGTTCATGGTAGAACACAGCCTTTTGGCCATGTTCTCTACTGCAACATGGTGGGGGTGACTGCTGATCTACATGGCCAACCACTTTCTTAAATAACTCCGCAATGTATATGGTTTCCTGGGGCAGTTCCACGACAAAATCACGTGACTAATTAGCATATGGCTCTCCTTCCAGAAGATAGCCTCATTAGCATTTTACATGACCACAGGACAAGCTTTTCATGGTGTTGTATGCCTTTGTTTTGGAAAACCATGCAGCACCATGTAAGGGTGATTCATGAATACAAAAAAAGTACTGCAGTGTGTTCATGGCCATATACATGTCACGGTGGATTCATGAATCTAACCCATAGCCTAATATTTCTTGTAAAATAAGTTGGTATAAAAACATTAGAAAACTATAAGATATAGTGGCATCCCAAATAAATCATTCTAGTTGACAGTGGGTCCAAGCAGAACTTACTCCTTTAAGGCAAAATTTGAATATGTGTCCAGTTTTAAAAACTGTAAGATCATATGTTCATGCCATGCACTGATTTTAAACCACAGAATATGACAATGCTTAAAGTTATGGCTGGTGGCTTACCTTTCAGCAGAACTTTGACTATCACGTGTCTACAGAAGTGAGGAAATCATTCTATGTAGCTCAACTTATAAACAAAGGTATGGCATTTTGGTCCAAGGATGTCATTGTTCTACTATATTCAACATTCATCACACCTATCATTGAGTACAATGCCTCCTTTGGTATGTACTTAAACAGGCACATCAAAAGAAATGGAATGTCCTCAGAGGTTCCTTACTAAAAGAATAAGACCAAAAGAATACAGGGCATAAGTAGCATGCCCTATGAAGACTGCCTCAAAGCCCTATCCCTGTATCCTGTCTCTCTTACAGGCTGCTGAGTGGAGATCTATGCCTGGTATACAAGGCATCATTGAACCTCAGCCTGATAGACCTCCTACATATCTGCAAGACAAACAGCATCAGAACCACCAATTCTAAAGACTTAAGCTTTATCTGTGATATAAACAGGACCTGCTGGAGAGACAGGTATGTATCCCCAAGACTACTCCCTTGTCTGGAATGGGCTTCTCACCCATGTGAAGCAGAGTTCCTCCATAACCCAATTCAAGTGTAATTTGGACAATTGAATGGGCAACTGGAAATTTATCCCCATGTCTCTAACAGCACAAGCAGCCTGTAAATAATATATCTTCCAGGCTTCTTCATCTCCCAACTGAATGGGGAACATGTCTCTAACAGACACAGGCAGCCTGTAAATAATTTATCTCACAGGCTGTATCATCTCTTAAGTCCCTGATTACTCTTATCAATGGTAACAGAAGTTGTCAGAGGTTTGGGGTGCATGGCTAGTCTTAAGAAGGCTCTAGTGGTCATTAGCCTAGTACACACCTATGAACCTATGTAGGCAAACATATTGCAATGCGCAGATGATAACTTGTATGTATATAATGCACATAAATAAGTGAGTATGTGAAAATAATTTCCAGCTAATCAATGGTGCAATCAAATTATGATGATCATCTTGCTGTCTCCTGTTTCCTCATTGGTCAGTGCCTCAAATTATTATGTCAACATGCACAATGGGAAAAAGGGGTTGTGGATGGAAGGATGGAAGGATGGCTAGCTGGCTGGCTGGCTGGATTGATGGCTGGATAGATGCACAATGAGATGAACTTTTCTTCTTAGTTATTTGTGGCTATCACTTCTCAATGTGACCATCATGTCATATTTTCACTTTAAATAATTCACTAATGGTATTAAAAGTAAAATAAAGTGACATATTTGCTTATAATTGTCAAGAACAGGAGTGCATGCCTTAAACTTCCTTCTACTGTTAACAGATAATGTAAGGTGTATGAGTTAAAGAACCTATATCTGTACCACTACCACCAAATATCTTTGTAAGCGGGTAATTGACATTAAGAGCTTATGGCAAATGTGGTTATGACCACCCCTGTCTAACCTGAATAAGTCTTACATAGCTACAGAACAGAGTTATGATCACTGACTCCATAGGATCCCCCTTCAGTCTGAGTCCATTGTCTTCAAGGGCAAACATATCAATAGTAATGCAGACTTAGCCAAACTATTGTTGATACATGCTGTCACAGTGTTTATGATGAAAAACTACTGATATGTTTTCAGTTACTGTACCCCTTTCCTGTATTCAAGGGACATTGCTATCAATCAGTTTACTAATCTGATAACCGATATCTCAACCACTTACCACTCTTCCAAGAGTCAGCAAACAGTATGTTATGTTAGCTCTCAGCCAAGTAGGCTGTCTTCAAAAATGGCAGATACCAACAGTCACACCAATGCTGGTAGGATACTCTTGACTAATTATCTGAGACATCAGAATAAACTGTTGACTTAAAAAATCCAATTACACAAACAAAACAGTATTGTTGTTGCACATAAAAAAGAAAATAAGTTTTATACGGACAAAATGACAACAGAAAAAGTCTTAAGTACATCTGTTGTTATTTCCATTTAATTACTGTAGATGACTGAAGCCTCATGAGAATAGTACAAGAGATCTGTTATCCAAGCATACTTTTTTAATCTTCTCTGAAAGTTCGAATATCCCAAGTCTGAATCATAGACCCATCAAAAAATAAAGAAAAAGGCAGTTGCAACTCTGGTTCAGTACATTCCATGGAGATTAGTGGGAATTCAAACATAAAAAGGATCTGCCTTTCATTTTAAAATAGCTGCTAGAATGCACAGGAAGTTCCAGTCTATGATGAAGTAATTCAGCTTGTTAAGGAAACAGTGCGGATACAGCAGTAAATGGTTTCATATTACAGTAAAAAATCTGATATTACTAAAATGAAGTCTCCTAACGCACAGTTTGAGGTAAAAATAGCCTTGTTGGCCAAAGATAACCATACAGTTATATCTGCAAACTCATAGGCAGTATACAACAATGTATAGAACTAATTGTAAGTGGAGCCACTTACAATGAGTCAAAATTTACAGGAAATCTACTGGCTGGCAGATTCAACTCTGATTTAACTCTCTCTGCTCCCCTAAACACCCCTCAGCAAATAGCATTGAATATACTCCCAGCTATCACTAGTGAAAAGGTCTGCAGTACACTGTCCATGGCCAAGACTACTGAATCAATATGCTCCAATAATATCCCAGGTTGCCTCATAAATAGCATAAAACATCACCTACCAAGACCACTAGAGTCACTATTTAACAATAGCCTCCAGAGAGGGTTTGTGCCATGCAAATGGAAAGCTGCAATTGTTATCCATCAAAACAAGAGTAGGCCATCTACAGACTCATAAACCTGAATAGTCTCATATGCAAAACTATGAAGGAAATCGGTACTTTTCCGTTATCGGGGCAACAGTGTCAAGACAATAGTTCAGCTGTAATCCAGTTCTTTAACATATCTATTAACCAGATATTCTGTTAATCTGTTTAAATAATACATCTTAAAATAAAGACATTAACTGTGTTAACCGTATTCACTTTATTTATATCTGGATAACAAACATGTTAGAGAACTACAGCTAAGCGATTACGCTGAAACTGTTCTGATAACTTACACAGAGAAAAATACATAAGAAAATCTCTTCAGACAAAATGTGGTAATTATTAATTATTGGTTTCAAAGACATCTGTCACTAAAAATCACAAAGTGGTTAAATGAATGGCAATTTAAAGCTATCATGCTTTCCTGATTCCAATGGATTTTTATTCTCTAAGGGGCTAGTGGAGTGTTGTTCATGTTACTTGAAAATTGCTATCTACATGTTTTTCTTTTTTCTGTAGTGGTTAGAAAACACAACATTTGTGATTGGGCTTAGGCTTTCAATTAAATGTTTACTAACTTTGTAAAATAAAAACATACCTGAAGTTATATACAATGGTTGTTCCTGTTGTCAAGGAATACTTTTTCAAGCAGTAGATGACGCTTTTCAAAAGAAAAATGCGCACTACCGAACAGCTGTTTCTAAGATGAGGATCGCATCTTTGCAGCTGTCTTTATGGCTCAATGACTGTATGTGCATTGTATGTGTATTTATACATTTTTATTTTCTGTGTATGACATAAATAAAACACAAAGGGAACCAGCACCTAAGGAGCGTGAAGATTTATTAAGAGAACCAGACCTGTTTCAGCTTATAGCTTTCAACAGTGGTACATAACATAAAGCAGTATGACAACTGCAATATATACACAGTGTCATTAAAGACCAATGACATCATTTCCTGTCTAAGGAAAAACTGGTCTAATACTAAATAATGAATACAAAAAAAAATACAAACAACAATAGATTCTATACATATTTACTATTTTTCTTTTGTTCTTTTTTTCTTCTCATTATTTTACTACTTTCTGCTTGGGACAAACCCAAGAATTGTCAATGGATTCATAAATAGTATCAAGACCCATGAAGAGAAAGGAAAACCCGACAGTTTATCATTTAATCCATGTGGGAATAAACGCCCTAATTTGGCAATCCATTTCCTTTGCTTCATGTTTAGTATACTATGCTACCCCGTTTTAAAAGACCTGTTTCCCGATATTTTGTCTATGACTGTAAAAGTAAATTTAGCCGTGTGATGAACAAGTGAGTGTCTATATAGAGCATTGGTGGCTCTTGCATTCCTAATGTCTCCTAAATGTTCTGACATTTGAAATCTTATTTGTCTAGAAGTTTGGCCCACATAAAAGGCTTGACAAGTGCAGGTGGCCAAATGTATAACCCAATCCATTCCACAATTAGCATAACAATTGATGTTGTACAGCTGCCCAGTATTTTTACTGGTAAAGGATTTGGTTTTAAAGACATATTTGCAGAACGTACAGTGTCCACAAGGATAAGAACCAACCAGTCTCTCCCCTGTTAATGTAGTTTGATGATAAATGATATCCTGATGCATAATTGTCTTGTAATGAGAGAAATGGGACCCTAAGGTTTTACCCCGCCTGAAGGAAAATGAGCATTTGTCCCCCAAAGGGTCACCCAATCGTTCATTGGCCTTCAAAATATTCCAATGGTTGTCAATAACATCAGTAAGAAAGGCTGTGTTTCTGCCAACTGTAGTGACCATTCTCAAGGTATCCTTGTTCTCCTTCCTGGGTGTATGTTTATATTCTAATAAGGTACCCCTGGACTGGTTGTTGGCCCAATGCATGGCCGAGTTCACATTCTGTGTACCATATCCCCTAGCTAGAAATATGTTGGCTAAATCCTGATGGGATTGTGTCAAATCCTGCTGTGAAGAACAAATTCTCTTCAAAAACTGAGATTTAGGAATATTATTAATGGTGTGTTTGGGACTGAGATTGGAGGCATGAAGCAGGCTGTTATATTGTGGATATTTTTGATAAACTGTAGTATGTAATGTGTTATCTGGTTGATGCTGTAAATTGACATCCAAAATGTGAATGTCATTTTTATGAAAACTCACTGTAAACTCAGCCCCCCATTTATTTCCATTGAGGTATTCAATGAATTCCTCCAAATAATCACTGCCTCCTTTCCATACAAGCCAACAGTCATCCAAAAACGTCTCCATATGTCTATCTCTGGCAAATACAGGTTATGTAGCTCATTATATATAATGTGTTCTTCAAAGTATCCCATATATAAATCAGCATATATTGGGGCAAAAGATGCCCCCATTGCTGTGCCTTGTATTTGCCAGTAACACTCATGTTTAAAATAGAAGACGTTTTTGGTAAGGACATGCTTGGCCATGCAAATGAGCAATGTGTTAAAACATGGACTGTAGATATTGGTCTTATTTAACCAAAATTCTAATGCTGTTAAACCTGCCCAGTGTGGAATGCTGGTGTAAAGTGATTTAACATCCAGGGTGCACATCAACCAATGGGGTTTCAATTCAGACTCTGATACAATTTGTAGAAATTCAGTTGTGCCCTTTAACCTGGCTCTAACATGTACAATAACAGTTGAAAATATTCTGTCAAAAATGCTGATAATGGCTCCATAAGGGAACCTATGCCCGAAACAATAGGTCTACCTGTTAGCGTACTCAAAGATTTGTGAATTTTGGGCAATAGATAAAGATATTGTTTGCCTGGATCTTTTACCATTAGTTGTCTAGTTTTATCACTGATAATTCCCTGCTCCAATCCTTCCTGCAAAAAGCTGTCAATCACTTTTTTTAAATTTAGAGTGGGGTCAGTGGGCATGTTCATATAATGCTGAGGGTTAGACAATTGTCTACTTCCCTCAGCCCAGTAATAACTGGAGTCCATGACTACCACCGCACCACCCTTGTCTGCTGGTAGGATGGAAATATCAGTATTGGCCCTAAGATCTGTAAGAAGTTTTTGTTCCGCCATTGTTAGATTATGTCTGATAATCTGTGAGGAACTTAAATGGTAATGCAAATCTTTGATAACTGCCTGTTGGAAAATGGCAACATGTTTGTCCATGGGTGGACTGAAATTGGATTTGTAGAATCAAAATTCAGTAGATCTCTGAGAATGGTCCTGTTGGCCGAAAAACAATTTCAGATTAAGCTTTCTGCAAAATGATAGTATATCAGAGACAAAAATGCTTTCATTCACAAAAAAAAACCTGGGATAAAACCAAAACCTTTATTCAGCAGTGATTCCTCTTCAGATGATAAAACATATTTAAAAATATTGTGCACATTTGAACATTCTACATTTATTTCACTTTTGATTGAAAAAGATCCTCTATGTTTTTTACCCCTGTGCTTGCATCCCCCCGTGCCTCCTACCCCTAAAGGGTATCCTGAACTCTACCCCTCTTGGAATCAGGGGAACCACTAATGTATGTGGATTCCATGTCAGTAGTGCAGGATTCCTCCCCCAAAGTTGTGGTCTGCCTTTTTTCAATATGAATCTGGGTCTTTTTTTGCGTATCTAAGTGGTGTTTTTTTTGTTCCATCAGCAAACTTAACACTTCACTGTGACTCAAATGGCCTACCCCTCTCATAACCTTCCATATCTCTGGAGAACTTATGTAACTTTTTATCTTTCAAATGATTTTCAAAGGTAGTCAATTCTTTGAGAGTCTGCTAAGATTATCCTTAAAATTTGTTTGTTCTTCATGTTTTTTCAGCTCTTCACATATTTTTGTACATCACATGTGTTGACCTCAATTGTTCTTTTATAATAAGATGCTAAAATGTTAACAAAGGACATGGACGCCTGTTGCTGTGCCATGTTCCAATCCCTTAATAATATGTCATCAGGCTTACTAACTAATGGCTGTAATTTAGTCTTTAAACCCCTCGGGATAATGTTTTGATTTTGATATGCTTTAAAAAGCTTTAGGTGCCAAATGTTATTATGTAAAGTTTTAACCTTCTTGCCAAGCTGAGTGAAGAGCAAATTACAACCATCAAGTGACCCCACTCTACATTTCAAAAAAGTGATTGACAACTTTTTGCAGGAAGCAGTGGAGCAGGGAATTATCAGTGATAAAACCTGACAACAACTAATGGTAAAAGATCCAGGCAAACAATATCTTTATCTGTTGCCCAAAATTCACAAATCTTTCAGTACGCCACCAGGTACACCTATTGTTTCGGGCATAGGCTCCCTTACGGAGCCATTATCAGCATTATTGACAGAATATTTGCAACTGTTATTGCCACATTAGAGCCAGGTTAAAGGACACAACTGAATTTCTACAAATTGTATCGGAGTCTGAATTAGAACCCCATTGGTTGATGTGCACCCTGGATATTAAATCACTTTATACCAGCATTCCACACTGGGCAGGTTTAACAGCATTGGAATTTTGGTTAAATAATTCCAATATCTACAGTCCAGATTTTAACACATTGCTCATTTGCATGGCCGAGCATGTCCTTACAAAAAATGTCTTGAGTGTTACTGGCAAATACAAGGCACAGCCATGGGGGCATCTTTTGCTCCAATATATGCTGATTTATATATGGGATACTTTGAAGAACACATTATATATAATGAGCTACATAACCTGTATTTGCCAGAGATCGACATATAGAGATGTTTTTTGCATGACTGTTGGCTTGTATGGAAAGGTGACAGTGATTATTTGGAGGGATTTATTGAATACCTCAATGAAATAAATGGGGGGCTGAGTTTAAAGTGAGTTTTCATAAAAATTAGATTCACTTTTTGGATGTCAATTTACAGCGTCAACCAGATAACACATTACTTACTACAGTTTATCAAAAATATCCACAATATAACAGCCTGCTACATGCCTCCAATCTCAGTCCCAAACACACCATTAATAATATTCCTAAATCTCAGTTTTTGAAGAGAATTTGTTCTTCACAGCAGGATTTGACACAATCCCATCAGGATTTAGCCAACAGATTTTGAGCTAGGGGATATGGTACACAGAATGTGAACTCGGCCGTGCATTGGGCCAGCAACCAATCCAGGGGTACCTTATTAGAATACAAACATACACCCAGCAAGGAGAATACAGCTACCTTGAGAATGGTCACTACATTTGGTAGAAATACAGCCTTTCTTACTGATGTTATTGACAAACACTGGAATATTTTGAAGGCCAATGAACAATTGGGTGACCTTTTGGGGGATAAATGTTCATTTTCCTTCAGGCGGGATAAAACCTTAGGGTCCGACTTCTCTCATTACAAGAAAATTTTGCATCAGGATACCATTTATCATCAAACTACATTAACAGGGGAGAGACTGGTTGGTTCTTATGTTTGTGGACACTGTACGTTCTGCAAATATGTCTTTAAAACCAAATCCTTTACCAGTAAAAATACTGGGCAGCTGTACAACATCAATTGTTATGCTAATTGTGGAATGGATTGGGTTATATATTTGGCCACCTGCACTTGTCAAGCCTTTTATGTGGGCCAAACTTCTAGACAATTCAGATTTCAAATGTCAGAACATTTAGGAGACATTAGGAATGCAAGAGCCACCAATGCTCTATATAGACACTCACTGGATCATCAGATGGCTAAATTTACTTTTACAGTCATAGACAAAATATCGGGCAACAGGTCTTTTAAAACGGGGTGGCATAGTATACTAAACATTAAGGAAAGGAAATGGATTGTCAAATTAGGGGTTTTATTCCCACCTGGATTAAATGATAAACTGTCAGGTTTTCCTCTCTCTTCATGGGTCTTGATACTATTTATGAATCCATTAACAATTCTTGGGTTTGTCCCAAGCAGAAAATAGTAAAATAATGAGAAGAAAAAAAGAACAAAAGAAAAATAGTAAATATGTACAGAATCTATTGTTGTTTGCATTTTTTTTTTGTATTCATTATTTAGTATTAGACCAGTTTTTCCTTAGACAGGAAATGATGTCATTGGTCTTTAATGACACTGAGTATATATTGCAGTTGTCATACTGCTTTATGTTATGTACCGCTGATGAAAGCTATAAGCTATAAGTCTGGTTCTCTTAATAAATCTTCATGCTCCCAAGGTGCTGGTTCCCTTTGTGTTTTGTTGCAGTTTGTTTGGCCTGTGCATCTACCATACTTGCTAGCCTGCCTCTTTGTGACTATATGACATAACTTTTATTTTTACAATTACCTATTTATATTATCAGAGAAATACATGAAAAGACACTACATTCAGAGCTGTGTGGCCCCATTTAAACTGTTGCTCCAATAATGGGACAGTACCAGGAAATCATTAACAATGACCTAAGACATCTACAGACATCAAGTGAAGATCATACCTGCTCAGACTGATGGACTTTTTCAAGAAGATCACCAAAGCAATGAATGAGGACAAAATTGTGTATACTGCCTATCTTACAGGGCCAAGGGTTTTGATACAACACCTTGATTGGGCATTGTAGATGAAATTATAGAATTTAGGTATACACCTCTATATCACCCACTTGATACCTGGGTGGCTCTCATATAGGACCCAAGAAGTTAGAGTAGGGGAATCCACCTCCACAAAGATGCTGCTCACTGGCAGAGTCCAACAGGCTTCTCTTTTACTTCTCTGAAGTTAAGGCCATCATCAAGAGTCTCTGGCTGACTAAATTTGCAGGTGATTGCAAACTATGTGCAGCCATTAAATTCCCTCCAAGACACTTCTATCCCCCAAGAAGGGCTGACTCAAACAATTACTGGTGACAGAGCCACAGTCTAAAACTCATTGCCAAAAAGGATAATGGTATCCTTTGAGAAGTTGGTCATCCCTAGAAACTACCTAACTGATAACACACCACTAAGGGTAGAGCCAGTAGTCATGGAATTAGGGATACATGTAGACAGTAACTTGACCTTTGACTATCCTGTGTCACTGTAAGGAAATTATTCTATGCTCTTCTACTTATAAGCAAGGGAAGATATGGCATCTATGTCCAAGGAAGTCATCTTTCCACTGTATTTGATCTTTATCAGATCAGTCATTGAGTACAATGCCCTTTTCAATATGTAACTAATCAGGAACATGCAATAAATGGAATGTTCACAGGGGTTCATCACGAAAATGATACAGGGAATAAAAATGTCCTGAGGGGATCACTTCAAAGGACTATCCTTTGTACTCAGACTGATAAGGTGCAATCTATGCCTGACATTCAAGGCATCTTAGGATCTTGCTCTAATGGATCCAAAGCAAACTAAGGCAGTATCAGTGGTGCAAAAGGTAGCACACTTGCCTTTGATGCAGAAGGCTGTGGGTTCTATTCCCATAACAGGTAGATTGATCACTGCAGTGCAGAATAAGGGGGTACTCACTCCTGAGTGCGTGGTCCTTTGGATAAAACTTTAAACTGAGGTCCCTGCATTAATTCTACTAATGTTTCTGGGACTTCAAAACACTGCCATACTTTGGGCAGATTGCAGGCTATGCACAAGGACCCAACGACTCAAGTACATCAGTATTTGGTTTCACAGCAGGGTTCTCAGTGGTAGTGGGTGTGCATCAGGGTTCAACTCTGAGCTTACTGCTGTTCATACTGGTGATGGACTACATTAACAAATAAGGTGGATGGAAGAGATCAACACATTTGCTGTATGTAGAGCCATAGATGAGGGTAAGACAGTCCACATAGCTTATATGGACCTCGCCAAGGCTTTTGACACCATCCCCCCCACTCTGGAATTATAGATAAACTTACTAAGCTGGGCATTAATGCCTACATCACTCGATGGGTTGCCAACTGGCTTACTGACAGAACCCACACTGTAAAAGTAGCTGGCTCCAAATCCAGCTTCAGACAAGTGACAAGTGGAGTACCTCAGGGTTCAGTCCTGTGATCTCTCTTGTTTGGCATCTACTTCTCTGAAGTACAGGCCAACACTAAGGGACTCTGGCTAACAAAGTTTGTGGATGACTGCAAACTGCAAGCCATTATTGAATCCCTAAATTATGTTGATACTCTACAAAGGGGCCTTACAGAAACAGATGCTTGGTGCCAGGGCCATGGGCTCAAGCTCAATGCCAAGAAATGTATAGTCATGGAGCCTTTACAAGCCTAGCCCTTAGTTCTCTATGCCTCTGTCGAGTAAAGCCACTGAAGTGATCCCTGGGGTGAATTTTCTATTTCCCATCCACTCATCAAGATTTTTCTTGAAGAGGGCCATTGAGGTGCTCTGCTTGACATTTATGGGAAGTGTATTCCAGAGCATCGGCAGTCTCTGGGTTATGAACCTGTCCCTACAACATGTTTTGTTGATTGTGGTTATGAGGTTGAGGTCTCTGGAGCATGTGGTGCAGAGTGATTGGGATTTCTTTAGATGTAGCATTTCCAACAGATCTGTGTCAGACATTGCTTTGTAAGTCAAGCAGAGATTGCCTCTAAGTAGGCGATACGAGACAGAAAATAGATGGAGTTTTTTTTAGTCTCTCCATATAGTACAAGTGTTTGAGGCCTAGGATCTTCTTTGTGAGGTACTTTTGTGGCCTCTCCAGTTGTTGCAGGTATCTAGTGAGGTACATGCCAAATGAGGCATTGTACTCAATTATTGGCCTAATTTTCTCTTGATTCTTTTCACAAATTCTCCTTTCTATCACATCATATTCTCTATCATTCCTTCCAAATCCTTTAAAGCATCCATACATATTGTTTTATATATTTTTTCTGCTTTTCTTACATCTGACTGCCACAAAAAAAAAACATTATTTATATTTTTCTTTAAAAATCTATGCAGCACTCAGATCAGTTTGTATAACACACTCTAGTGGAAAGGCAATCTTTCCATAATTGCATACTTATTTTCCTTATCCCATAATTTCTTATTTATTTTTAAAATTTTTATTACACCTCTTCCCAATATGATATACTTTAACTTTTTCATGATTCTATAAAATAATATATTTCAGTCTTATACACACCTCAGTTGTATGTCCACAAATTATTATTCCAAATCTTTAAATTGCCACATTTTACCATTTCAAATTTTTCTTCATATCATTTCCTCTCCTCTTCTTCTTTTTTCCTCTAAAATCACAATTAAAATCTCCCATTTTATCATAGTTAAATTAATTATTACATAATTTAGAATTTTATGAAATAAAATATCCTTTCTCTTAACTTGTAACATAGGCATACAGTGCTATAATTCTGTATATCTGATTATGTCATCTAAGATTTATGATAGTTTATCTTCCCATCATTGCCAATGCTACATTCAATAGTTTCACTGTTTTCCTACAAAGTACAACTATGCCAGCACATTGTTCTTTTCCTAGGTCCCATAACTGTATGTCCTCCCCAAAGATTATTTGTTTGTAATCTCTCAACTTGTGTCAAAACATTACATTTTTCCAAAAATATTATGTTTATTTCACACTTATTTCACCAATTTAGGATGCCTATTTTTCTACTAATATTTTAATACTATTTACAGTTACTGAAAGAACTCTAAAATTGCCATTATGTCTATGTTGTAGCTTACCAGAAGTTACATAAATATGATGTATTTAACTCATTTGCATTACCCATTTCCTTTCGTTTTATCTTTTACAATTATCTTTTTAAACTTTCTTTCTCTATTGCTTACCGTTTTGGTAATATATTTTTTTTACCTTTCGCTATTTCCCAGTTTGTATCTTCCTCATCACTTATTTCAGAACCTTATTCTATAATACCTTCTGTTTTGTTTTTTATTTGTCCTTATTTGTACCCCAATCTTGATTCCCTACTTCTTCTTTATCTTTTACTGGGACTGTTTCTTCTCACTTTTATTTTCTTCTTCTTCTTCATTCTTTTCCCTCTAGATTACAATCTATCCATAAATGCACAATTTTGTTGCATTTATAACATTTCAATTCATACTTTTTTTGCATCATGACCTGTTTCCCCACAAATTTAACCTTTCCTCTTATCACAGTTACGTATCGAATGATCATCATTTCCATAGAAAAGAACATATTTTAAGTGTCTGCAGTATTTTACAACAGCCCTGTTACATTTTACATTTATTATACTAGGGATATGAACAACTGTTCTTTTCTTTCTCCAGTTTCAGTACAGTATGACTGTCTCATCCACCAGTCCTTAATTCTCTGTTACCATACACTTTGCTAATGTCCATAACTTTTTACAAAGTTAGTTTAAATGTCTCTTTAAAGTCTCTTTTTGAGCTTCAGTTTGAAACTGAACATGTGTTTTTTTATTTTTATTTCTCTATGAAATGCTTTAACCACATATTAGTTCCATGGATCACAGGTCATTTTTATTTTCATACTCCCCCAAAACTTTCCATAATGGAAGCAGTCTGAAAAATAATGTCACAAAATGACTCTTTATGAATAAGATTAAAGGCTCTTACCTCATGAGCCTTCACTCACAATGGGACCATTAAATTATCCAAAATGTCATAGTTGTCCATTTCTTTTTCTCCTTTGCTCTAAATTCTTCCCACAAATTTCCTTTCATTCTTGAAATTTCCTTTCATCTGTTCATCTCTTAACATTTTCCCTACAGTTTCCTTAACAAACTCTGCATATGGCTTCTTTTTCTGGTAATCTTCGTTTAAAATGGCTTCCATTTCTTCCAATTAGATTTTGCCATAATTTCACCCCATGAAACATCTTTTCCACGCTCACTCTGCAATAAAAATTCATTCAAAATATCACACTGCAACCCTCCTGACAGGAGGGTTATAATAAAACATCCATCATTGTTTTAATCGTTTGCTTCTGTTGAAACAAATTTTGCTGAAACAGCTCCTTAGAATCCTGGAAAGCCTCAGACATTGCACTGGCTTTCACCTACATGCTATCTTCCATCTTAGATCTCCTTCAGCACTGTTCTCCCAGCTGCCATTGTGCTAGATTAGAAACAAGCGCTCTTCCAGTGTGTGAGAGAAGTTCCCTGGAGCCCTGCCTAACTTTTCTCTAGTAACAGAAATACCACCTCAGGTATCCCCTGAAAAGAGGCTACTGACCTACTGGGACTAACCTTGTCAACAAAGGATAAATAAATAAAATAAATAAATTACAATTACCCAGTCTGTGGACATTAAGCTTGCTTACAACATGTTGGAGGGACAAGTATGTGTCTCAGAGATTACCACTTTTCTAGAATAAGCTTCCCTTCCATGTAAAGCAGAGTTCTTCCCTAACTTAATTCAAGCATAATTTGAACCAGTGGGCGGGGAAACAGAGATTCATCCTTAATCTAGCAACTATGTCCCTAATGGAAAGATACATCTTGTAAATGCTTGACTATCAATACATATACTCATTATAAGGTTTACTATCAAAATCTCAAAATGAATACAAAAATCTATCTGGAACCTCAAAGAGAAAGGCCGAATCACAAATGTCACTTAGGTAGAACGTCGAATCTGCTGAACATATTTGGCAGATTTGACAACGTTGCTGAATACAAAATGTGATGTCTCCAAAGGAGCTCAGGTAAGTGTAACTCCTATAGTTTACCTCATGTCCTTGCAGGGAGCAAGCTCCCTTGCACCCCCCCTGTGAGGGGCTGCACCCCTCACAACCCCTGCTAACTATATATTCCAACTCTGAGATCACACTACAGTGAAGAAAGGGAGGAATGTCACAATCTACACTCTTCTGTGATCTCTAGCCCTTAGATGGAGTTCATATCAATGAATGCACAATGGCATTCACTGATATGAACTATCGTTGGTCGGCAATACAGCAATTGACCATCTGACATCCGTTATCCCATCTGCAGAAATCTGTGTTTGGGATTTTGATAGTAAACCTCCTTAGAATAATCGTAGGTAAACATGTAGAATAAAGTGAACTGGTTTTATTGATATAATTTGAGGTGTGGGTATCACAGAATAGCACTTCATTAGAATACTAGAATTGATATGACCTTCAGATGCTAAATGGGTGAGTCAGCACCTGCATTAATACAACATTTGTAGATTTCATTAATTCAAAACCCTTTGGTTGAGACAGTCCTATTTCAACTACACTGCCTTCTGTTACTCAACCTTAATCTAATTTAACACTACCAAAGCTTACAACTGACATTCAGCATTGCCAAATGCCTGTTTACTTTACTATTCGGCAGTATTAATTGTGTTCCAGCTCTGGACTTTAGATTATCTAAATGCATTTGGTAGTGCCAAAACACAAGAAATTATCTATTTTGTAAATATGTGCTGGTAACTAAAAAAGCCTGTCAGGATTTATTTATATTTCATTTATTTATTAATCTGCTTATTTATTTTTGCTTGAAAGAAGTATGCCATCCTGTGTACTCTTTTTCATCATGAACCAGGCCACATGGACAAGGGTATATATGTATATCTATGTCTATGTGTGTGTATATATATATATATATATATATATATATATATATATATATATATATATATATATATATATATATATATATATATATATATATATATATATATATATATATATATATATATATATATGAGTCTACTTCACTTCACTGAAAGCTCATTTCACTAAAACACATCTGACTGAGCACACTTGACTGAAAGCTCACTTCACTGAAAACTCATTTGACTGAAACTCATTTCGCTGAAAGGTATATGCCCTTTTCCCCATTGTAGTGCGATACTGGAGTTAGTATAGATAGTAAGGGGGAAGTGTGGGAAGTGTAGCCCCCACATAGTTTGGGTATATATTGTATTCTAAAAAGAGTTATTCATTGGACCTGTAAGTATCATGTATATGGTTTAAAATGTATAAAAGTTTATATGTTAAATGTCCAAACATCCAAAATGTCGAACATTACATGGTCAAGACCAAATGTTTGACATTTGGATGTTCAAACATTAAAAAAAAAAAAAAAGAAAACACAGACAAAAACACTTTAACAGTGTAGGCAGGGGGGCAAGCCTGCACCCCCCACACCCCCTACTTAAATATACCAACTGTGAGACCGCACTTTAATGCAGAAAATTGAAGTTCTCCCTATCTGCACCACATGGTGCCATTGAAAGTCTATCTTTGAGCACTCAAAATGTCGAACGTTTGGTCTCGACCATGTAACATTCAAAATTTTGAGCATTCAAAGATTTGACAGGTACCCGCATAAAATAGGTGGGGGACTGTGCCTCCCACCCCTCTTACTATATATACTAACTCCAGGATCACACTACAACGGGGAATAGGGCATATACCTTTCAGCAAAATGAGTTTCAGTCAAATGGGTTTTCAGTGAAGTGAGATTTCAGTCAAGTGTGCTCAGTCAACTGAGTGTCAGTGAAATGAGCTTTCAGTGAAGTGAAGTAGACCCATATATATATATAGATAGATATATATATTGGTACTGACTGCCGAAAGGTTAGAGTACACTGTAAATATGAGAGTAAAACCTTTTTTATCTGGAGGAAATACAGAACTATGATCCAAATTTTACAAAGCTTTATTCAAGAAAATGAAAACATCAGAAGGTATTTGAGTGCTTTTTTTCATTATGTAGTGTTATATGGTCAAACTTCTTCAGAAATACAATTCTTAACTTGCAGGTTCATGCATTTAAGACTTTTCTCTGGCTATAGAGGGAGAGGGGTTAGCTCCACCTTATCTGATCCATTTTAGTAAGATTTTTACATTTAGATTCCCATTCAAGCCTGGGGGTGTGTCAGCCTGGAGTTTCACCTGCCATCTAAGTTCTCTGACTTCCATCTGGGGATTGGTGACTTTGTACAGGATTATGAAGAGGAATTTAGTGCAAACTGGGCTGATATATTTGTGTTTTGCTAGAGCGTTTTTAGTATCTTGGTTTCTAATGGCTTAATAGTATTCCTTGATTTTGTTGCTTAGTTTTCTTACTGTTTTTCCTATATAGTAGGCTCCACATTGCTTACAGACTGCTAAGTACACTATGTCTGTAGTGTTGCAGTCAAATGCTTGCTGGATGGTGAAAATGTGCCTAGGGGATTTTAGGGTAAAGTGTTCCCCTTTGGCTATGTACTGGCAGCAGATGCATTTGCCGCAGCTGTACATGGCTGGAGGCCTCTGATTATTAGGGGTGGTGATTGGGGGGTCTGTGTCAAACATAGCCTTTAGAGATAAGGTTCTGTTGTAGCTGAAGGCTGGGGAAGGTCCCAGTGCTTTTTGCAGTTTGTAGCTGCTTTTAATGATCTCCCAGTTGTTTGTCAGTATAGTTCTGATGGAGTCCAGGGAGATTGGCAGGGGCAATCTGGTGCTGTCTTTGGAGGCTGTGTTTTTCTTCATGTTGTGGAACCCATATCCTAATATCGGAGGGTATCTGAGGGGTCTGTTATCTGAGATCTGCCTCCGGATACTGCTGATCAGTTCCACCGGGTAGTGTTTGTCAATGAAGAGCTTGGCTAGGAAGTGGCATTCTTGTATGAATGTTTCCTCTTCGCTGACCATGCGGCTTATCTGCAGACATTGCCCCTTTACTATGTCCTTCATCATGAAGAAGGGGTGTTGGCTGGTGTAGTCAAGGTAGTTGTTGAGGAACGTCTGTTTCCTGTGTATGTTGGAGGAAAATGATTTGGAGACTGGGTCTAGGGACAGCGGAACATCCAGAAATTGGACTTCATTCCCTTTGCCTGAGAGGGTAAAGTCCAAAAAGTCTATGCTGTGGTTGATTCTGTCTAGGAAGGGGTCGAGTTCCTCAGGGGGTCCTTCCCAGAGGAAAAATATATCATCTATATAGCGTTTATATAGACTGGTGGACACAAACCCCACAAGGTTGGTGAGGATGTCCATCTCTCACCAGCTTAGGACTAAGCTGGTGTAAGCTGGTGCCATTTTGGCTCCCATAGGCCCCCCTTGGAATTGTTGGTAGATCTGGCCATTAAAAAAGAAACAATTATTTTCCAGTACTATTTCTTCATAGGTTCATAGGTTCATAGGTTGATACTAGGCTATCTGCCATAGGGCATTTATAAGCCTATCCAGAGTGTGTTTGGCTTTCACCACCCTTTTAGATTAGTTGGCTGTTCCTCTGTATAGATGGTCACAGACGATAGCCCTTTTAAGGTTAGTTTACTGTGCCTATGTCTAGTAGGGACACAGAAGAGATCCTAGGGGTAAACCTATGATCTCCCATCCACTAGTCAAGATTTCTCTTGAAGATGGTCATTGAGGGGCTCTGCCTAACATGGATTGGGATTTTGTTCCAGAGTGAGGGGAGCCTCTGGGATATGAATCTGTCCCTCCAACATGTCCTATTTATTTCTGTGCTGAGGTTTAAATCCCTGGAGCATGTAGCTCCAAGGAATTTGGATTTCCTGAGGTGGAGCATGTCCATTAATTCTGGTTTGGACATGGCTTTATACGTCAGGCACAGATCGCCTCTGAGTAGGCAGTAAGCAACTGAGTAGAGCTGGAGTTTCTTTAGCCTAACTGCATAGGGCATCTGTTCGAGTCCCTTGATCCTCTTGGTGAGGTAATTTTGGGGTCTTTCCTGTTGCTGCAAGTGTCGGCTAAGGTACACCCCACATGTGACATTGTATTCAATTATGGGCCTGATGAGTGATGAGTAGAGGGGCACAATGACCTCTCTTGATCTAGATGTGAACCCTTTTGTGATAAGGTGGGCTATATAGAAGGTCTTTCTAACCACTTTGGGAACGTGATTGCCAAAGGAGAGATTGCTATCTACTTGGGTCCCTAAATCCCTAATTACTTCTTCTGAACTTAATGGATTACCACCTATGTGGTAATTTGTGGGCACTTTGTTTTTCCCAAAGGGGATGACTATGCACTTTTTGACATTTAGCTTTAGGCCATGGCTCTGGCACCAGTTATCCATCTCTGTGAGACCCTTTTGGGGGATACTTGTGTCAGTTGATGAGTCGATTATGGCACCCAGTTTGCAGTCATCTGCGAACGTGGTCAGCCATAGTCCTCCCGTGTTAGCCTGTACCTCAGAGAAATATATACCGAACAAGAGAGGTCCCAGGACTGAGCCTTATGGGATGCCACTTGTAACTGGTTTAGAGTCTGACATGGCACCTGCAATTCTGACCATGTGGGTTATATCCCTGAGCCAGCTTGCAACCCATCTTGTGACATAGGGGTTGATATTTAAGCTAGTGAGCTTATTTATGATGCCTGAGTGGGCTATTGTGTTGAAGGCTTTTCCGAGGTCCAGGTAGGCTGTGTGGACTACCTTCACTTCATCTGTGGCCTTGGTGACTGTTTCAAAGAAGTCGACCAGGTTCAAGAAGCAAGATCTGCCCTTAACAAAGCCAAATTGGGTAGGATCCAGTGTTTGGAGGTTCCCAATGTCTTTGTTTATGAATTCCATGATGATATGCTCCATAGCTTTGCAGACCAGGCTAGCCAGGCTTATAGGGTGATAGTTTCCGGGGTCCATTGTGGCACCACCTTTATGGAGTGGGACCACTGTTGCTGTATGCCATTCCTTGGGTACATATCCTGTAGTAAGACTGAGACTGAACAGTAACTTTATGTGAGGGTTCAGTTATTCTTGGAGCAAGTGTAAGATGCAGCCCGGGACACCGTCCGGTCCCATTGATGCTGTGTTTTTTGCTTTGGAGAGGGCAGGTCTCACCTGTGCATCTGTGATGTCAGGGAGGCTACACTTGGTTGGGATAGACATTTGTTCTTTTGGGGGGAAGAGGGGGAAGAAGTTTGCACTGAACCTGTCTGCCAGGATGATGGCAATGTCTGTGGGTTCAATATATTTTTTGTCATTTTGCACTAACTCAGAGCATATCTGAGAGTTGCCACCCAGGTTCCTGACATAACTAAAGAAGGCCTTGTGATTATCTTTAGCGTCTTGTGCAATTTTTCTTTCAAAGCTGGCCTTAGATAATTTTATTTTATGAGGCATCGTAGTTTCTTGCTAGTACTGATCAGAGATGCCTTCCCTTTTTGGGATTTTGCTCTATCGTGTAGTAGCTTCCTCCTTCTGTTGCATAGCTTATTTATGGCTGGGATCCAGCAGACAGGTCTCCTGCCTTTGGAGGAGTGAGTCTTGGTTTTATTTGGGATAGCACGATCCATGCATTCCTGTAGGTGTCCATAGAATGCGTTTGTAAAGGATTCTGAGGTTTGGGCCGTATTTTCCACTGGTCCGGGGGCTTTGAAGGATTCCACCTTGGTTTTGAGAAGTGTGAAGTTTGCTTTTGAGAAGTTCTTCACCATGGTTTCCTTGGCTGGGGGGGGCAGGATATGAATGCCCAGTGAGATTAATTTATGGTCAGATCTTACCAATGAAGGGTATACGTCTGGTATGGAATATAGAGTCCCCATGTTGGTGATAATAAGGTCCAATATATTTTCCCCTCTTGTGGGAGTGGTGACCAATTGTTCCATAGCATTTGAGTTTATAAATTCTAGGAACCACTGGGCGAGGGTGTTGGGGCTTCAGTAGTGCTCCCAGTCTATGTTTGGGTGGTTGAAGTCACTCAATATGATGGTGTTTGGAGAGACCTTCATATTCTCCAGTGTTCTCAGGAAAGCTGAGTGGGCTTCCTGAGTTTGGGAGGGTGGTCTGTAGCAGGCAGCAAACTGAAAGGCAGTTTTGCTCACTGTTAGTTGCACATGGATGGTCTCCGATGCTTCGTGCAGTGACACTAACCTGGAGGTGTGGGTATCTTTGATGAATATGGATACTCCCCCTCCTTTTATGGGTCAGTCCGAGTTTTGAGGCTGAAAAGCATGATATGAGGTATAACCTGGTAGTGCTGGAGTGCTCTTGGGAGCCTTGAACCAGGTTTCTGTTACTGCACAGATATCGATATTCTCCATACTGAAGAGAACCTCGAGTGCGTGCATCTTGAGGTTTAGACTTTGGCATTGAGCAGCATTACCCTTAGTTTCTTTTTCCTTGTGTTGTCTATGGAGGTGGGTTTGCATTTTGAGCCTTGCATAAAAAAGGCACTATAGGGGGGGCAAGAGCCTTAGCCAATATTCGAAAGCCTAAGGGTGACAGGTGCAAGCTGTCCCTAGTGAAGCAATGTGGCTTGTCGAGCATGTCATCCCAGGCTGACAGACACTGGATCCCCTTTGAATGACACCAATAGTTTATCCAATTGTTAAAACTGATAATTTTGTCTTTATACTGTGGCATCATTCTTGGTGAGGGTAAGATGCTACTCAAGGTCAGGGTGATACCGGCCTGGGCTACATGATCAGAGAGCTCCTCTATGTCTCTTTTCATGTAGTCCAGGGAGGTACATCTCAGGTCATTCACACCAGCATGGACAATGACAGAGTCATATTTGTACTTGCTTTGGAGTGACCTGAGTGCTTGTGTTATGTGGCGGATCCTGGCACCTGACAGGCAGCTTACAGTGACCTTCTCCTTGTTCAGCCTGGTGAGTGGGATGTCAGTGTGTCTGACAATAGAGTCACCTATTACAAGTGTATTAGGTGTGTTGTTTAGCCTTAAGGGCTGTGACTGTGTGGCACACTGTCTTTGTGAACTATGTGATATGTGGGTATTGTTGTGGGGTAGCGGTTGCTTGGATGTCTGCTTTGGAGGTCTCTGCTGCTTGGGCAGATTATTATTTAGAGCCTCCGAGTATGTTTTGTGTGTTTATGTGTTTGGTTTGCTGTTGCGATAGGTCTATGTGAGACTGGATTTGTGGTGTGTGTGGTTACCTTCTCCTCCTGACTGACTGCGCCAGTACTGGGTTGAGAGAGCTCAGCCTCCAGTTTGGCTATATAGTTGCATCTCTCACATATATTTGAGCTTGTTAGGAGGAGGAGAGGGTAGTCTGTGTACATAAGGCAGTTGTAACATTGCCTCAAGATTCACAGATTCACAAGCTGGACTGGAGAGTAAACCCGAAACTGACTTTTGGACATGCCAGAATAGTATAAGGAACTACTTTTTGACTGATCAAAAAGGACCAATAGAGAGCCAAGTACTTAAAGGGACTATAAGAGAGTGTAGTGCTTTAGTTTATTAGTGTTTACTTATAAGATTACTTATACAAGCAACTGCAGGGCTTTAGAATGAAAATAGAGTGCTTACTTTGAGATTTAGAACAGTTCTATGAGAAAAAGTGAAGAGCAGACTTTGGGGAGCCGGGAATAGTTTAAACCCGTTTAAGTGACGCTGCCCGATGCTGCGCTATGCGCAAAATCATACAAAACCGTGCAAATGCGGGTTTTAAAGCAGGGAAACTGAAAGAGATAGGAATTGACCCAAAATGGCCAATAAGCTACTAGTTTCAGGGCTGAGACCACTCCTCCAGGGACAGATAGGCTGCTCAAAGCTCTCCATTCTCACTGGTGAACACAGAAGCTTCCTCCTTTCCAAGTAAGGATATGGGCAACACAGGAAACTATACCACAGTCCGAAATTCCGCAAAACCAGAAATCTGGACTAATCTAGTTCAGCAAAGGTGGGAAAAGAGAATTTTTTTTTCAGGAACAGCAGAAAAACACACAAAAAACACTGTAAATGCTATAAACAGGCCAGCACACTTTAGTGTGTAGCCTACAACAGTTATATAATACAAAAATGACTTAAATTGATATAAAACAAGTGCAAAAACTGTAAAAAGCAGAAGGCAAATGCAATTTAAACTTTTTAAAGCACAGATCAGTTAGAAATCTGCTTTTTAGGTAGAAAAAGGCAGTCAGAGCAAAAAAAAAAACAGAGAAAAAGATACTTAAATCTGAAAAAGTCTCTCTTGGGTCTCTCTGTTGTCTGTATCACTCTGCAGGACACCACGAGGAGCTGTGCGGATTTGTATACAATAACAAACTTTTTAAATCACAGATTCGCTAAAAAACTGGTGTTTTAGGCAGAATTAGTTAAGACAGCAAGAACAGCAGAAAAATGATACTTAATCACACCAAAGTCACTCTTTGTCTCTCTGCTGCTGTAGACTCTGCAGAACACCTGGAAGGCACTTGCTGAGTGGAATACAAGCGTAAAAACTGTGCAAATGAGGTTTATATAGCAGGGAAGTGAAAGACATAGAAATTAGCCCAAAATGGCCAATAAACTACTAACTTCTGGGCTGAAACCACTCCTCCAGGGATAGATAGGCTGCTCAAAGCTCCCCTCTCTCACAGGTGAACAGAGAAATGTCCTTCTATCCAAGTAAGGTAATGGCAACACAGTAACTTGTAACACAGTCCTGGATTCATCAATAACCTGAAAACTGGACTATACTAGTTCAGAAAGGCGGGAAACAAGTATATAATTTTTCTTTTCAGAAAATAGAGCAGATACAATCAAAATTTGCCCAAAAAGGCCAATAAACTACTAACTTCTGGGCTGAAACTACTCCTCCAGAGACAGATAGCCTGCTCAAAGCTCCCCTCTCTCATAGGTGAACAGAGAAACTTCCTTCTATCCAAGTAAGGTATGGCAACACAGAAACTTTTAACACAGCCCTGGATTCAGCAATAACATGAAAACTGGACTATACTAGTTCAGAAAGGTGAGAAACAAGTATATATATGTATATATATATATATATATATATATATATATATATATATTTCCAGAAAACAGTGTAGATACAATCAAAACAACACTTTACCCAATTAACCAGTTAAAAAGCTTAAAACTGAGCCCTGTTCTAGCAGTCTTCAATCAGACAAGTTCTAACTGCACAGTCCTGCCACTAGGGTACAGAGAAACCTTCTCCAAAAGAGACGGCCTGTATTAGTGCACATGTTATACAAACAAAGCTAGATCCAGCCGGCCTGAATCTAGTCTATGCTACAGCAAACAAGGCGTACCGATTTCAGAAAGAAACAGTTCAAGTAAGCATGCGCAATAAGCCTTTAACCAGAAATTCCCAGCTCAAAAGGGCAGAATCTAGCCTCTCCTCCCACAAGAGTGCAGACCACAAACCTTCTTAATATAAAATAACTGGCCTGAATCCCAAGTTCTTAACCCAGAACTAATACACTTTTAGAATAACAGACACTGAGCCTTCAATCAGCAGTTCCCAAGTTAGAAGGATGTACGCTACCTGTCCTGCCACAACAGTGCAGACCACAAACCTTCTTAATGTAAAAAAACTGGTTTGAAGCCCAAGTGCTTAAACCAAAGGCCTTAGAATAACAGTTACAATTAAATCAGGCTACTAACAAGCAGTAATAAAGGCAGCAGAATAAATTCAATTGAGTACTTTTAAGAAGAGGCAAAAGTGAAATCCATGTTTGGACTTGGTGTGGTGCAGTTAGGGTGCAGTTGGCTAGGTATTTTCCCACACTGTCTAGCCCCTGTTGGTGGGTGATACTGGGATACAGTGCCACTATGTCCAGCGTGACAAGGGTGCAGTGGTTTTTAATTGGGGGTAGCTGGTGGATAGCATTTAGAAATTCCCAGGAGTCTCAAAATTAGTACTGGGACTTCTGAACTATCAGGTTTAAGTAGTAATTCAGAAGCGCCAAGATATATTCTGTTTTGGTCTTTTTAGACACCACTATGTAACTCATGGGTGGGTTGTTTGGGTCTTTGTGCATTTTTGGGATCCCAAACATTTTCTCAATTTGGCGAGATGGTACTGTCATGAAATCTAACTCCCTCTCTCTCTCTCTCTCTCTCTATATATATATATATATATATATATATATATGTATATATATATATATATATATATATATATATATATATATATATATATGTATGTATATATATATATATATATATATATATATATATATATATATATATATGCATATATATATATATATATAAATATATATCATGTATTTATATATATATATATATATATATATATATATATATACATATATATATCAATATTATAGTTATATATTTAAATGGATCTACTATTACTGGTTATTCCACACAAATAATGATGTGCTTAACAGTGGTATAGTTACATCAACAAAAACACTACTGTGCATGCTCTGATGCTATTCCTCAGAATATGCAATATGAAATAGAGTGATTTTTGCAGGGGAACTTGCCATGCAGCAAGGTCTAGCCCACAACCCACTACTAAGTATATATCTTAACTCTGAAATCTCACAATCCCCAGAGAAAAAGCAGATCCTTCTCCTCTGAGGATTGTCGACCTTGCACAACTATTGAACATCTATATATGTATAAATATATATATATATATATATATATATATATATATATGTATATATATATATATATATATATATATATATATATATATATATATATATATATTTATATATATATATATATATATATATATATATATATATGTATGTATGCATATATTTATATATATATATATATATATATATATATATACATAATATATAAAATTACCATAAAAAAACATAAATAATGAACATAGAATAATTCAATGAGTCAAGATGCAGAAATCATCGGTAAGCACTTTTGTCTATAGTTAGACTTCTTCAGACTAAATGAAAAGTGGTAAAACACACCATTATATACTTAAAATTATTAAAAACACATCAATAAAACATTTACATAATTAATCTACTCATATCAATTACTGCCCGCATTAGTGTTTAAGCTTCTTTCTCTTTAAATAAATTTTGAAATTTTCTATGTCATTTAATCCTGGAGGGTTGCAGGCATCTAGCTTGAGTTGCTAGCAATATTCCCTCCAGTCAACTTTGTTGACTGTGCATTTAGTTGCAGAGTTTATTGCGGTGTTTTTAGCTAAAGGCAGTTCTTTTTGACTGCAGGATGTGTTAACATTCATACATTTGGCTCTCCTTGGGCTTTGTTAGACGTGCTTGCTTGTAGGTTAGTTAGTTTTTTTCTGAATGCCAGAACTTTTAGTTTTAGCGGTAAATGTGTTTGTGTAATTGTTAAGGCTGGGTAAAGGATACAGTTACTATTGTGTGTATGCTTTAGTGTGTGTGTGTGTGTGTGTGTGTGTGTGTGTGTGTGTGTGTGTGTGTGTGTGTGTGTGTGTGTGTGTTTCTAGGTTAACGTTAGGGTAATAGCAAGTCAGGTTTGTAGGTTTAGTGCTGTGTGCATGTGTTTATGTGAAGTGTGTTTATGAGTGTGTTGAGCAGTGTTGCTATTTTAAATTTGCGGCAGTGACTGAGTTAGGGTTAAGGTTAGCATGCTAGCGCAAGGTGGTGCAAGGGGAGCACATTTTCCAGTGATTGTTGGTAGGTTTTATATTATTAAAAAAGTAAAATGCCAAGTCATTATGCATGTCTTCCCTTACTTATTTTCTTTCTGTTCTTTCATTATTAAATCTTCTAAGGTATCCACTTTCCTATCAAGTTCATGCTTAAACACTTTAAAGTGTGCTTTTGTCTACCAGAGTTCTTAGCATAAGAATACAATTTTTTTCATTTGTGTAATAAAAGTTATTTTAAAATCTGTATCTCTTCCATTGTAGTCTCCATGCACAGGTCACTACATCATTATAATCCACAGCTGTGGCGTAATCATCTTTATTAAAACACATTTAGCAGTCATTCTTGAATTTATAGAAATGATGCAGTGACCTTTTTAGGCCAAGTTAACATTTTCACCTCAAAAAACAGAACATATTTGGTTACTGAATAGCTGTGTTATGAAACATTGACGTTCGTTCATTGCCTGTAAATTTCCTCTCATTTGTGACTCACAATATATAAGTTGGCAGATGAAACAAAATATGGAACATTCCATGCATGAGTCACTACAATTTGTTGTTAAGGATAAGTGCGTGTGTCAGCTAGTTAACCTATGTTTTACAGAGTGATTTTTTTCTTCACTATATCCTGCTTGCTACATTTATGTGGAACAAAGAATTGCAATTACAGTAATTTAGCATTTGAAGTTAGCTAGCAACTCAATATTTTCAGATAATACTATTTGTCCAGCTCCCCTTCAAGAAACTCATTCCACCGAATGACATTTGACGACCTTTATTAAATTTCCATAAACATAAATGTTAATCAATATTTATTCATTTCAACCCAACATGATACAGGTGAAATAACATCCATGTAAAATTATCTTAGGACAGGACAGTGTAAACCTGCTCATCCTGATCAGTAAGCAGCATCCATACCTCCACTCACTTACTTATGAAGCTGCGTAACCGCTCACTTCCATTACCGTTTATTGCATTATACCATCAATCCAATAAGCAGCTTCACCCGCTTGCTTATATACTTATCAGGCAGCTTAAACACTCACTTTCATTACCATTTATTGCATTATACCGTCAACCAAATAAGCAGCTTCCTCCGCTTACTTATGTACTCAAGCAGCGTAACTGCTCACTTTCCTTTTCAAATTTATTGAATTGACCATCCAGCACCAGAGAGGGAACAGAACAGGGCAAGCCTGCCCCCTTCTCCACCCTGTCCAAACTAAACATAACCATATCCCCACTAATAAAAGAGGGAGGGAGGGTGGGTAGCAAGTTCACGCCAAAATGTGAGTCCTATTCCAGTTATACTTGCCTAACATCCTTTAAGCCCCTCCCTACCCCTACCTCACTTCCTTCCAAATCTCATCCATTCCTATTTAACCCTATCCTCCCTCTATCTTTCCAAATCATACTACTCTAACTAACCCCCACCCTAAAGTTGTCCATGGACAAAATGGTCTGTTCCAAACCTCATTTCTAACTTCTATGTTTAGGAAAATTCTGTTTATCAGTTGACCAGTGAAACCTGGAGGATATTACAAGATTAAATGGGTACAATGTATTCTTTGAAAAAGATAGGCTTAAAATACACTCTGACATTTAACATCAGCTCAGAGAGGTTCATAGGTATATAGGTATGTACTAGGCTACTGGCCCTACGGCCTATATAAGCCTAGCCAAAAAGGTACCCTGGTTTTCACCACCCAAGAAAATTATTTTCCTGTGCCACTGTCGAGCAGAGCCACAGAAGTGATCCAGGGGTGAATTTCCTATTTCCCATCCAATCACCAAGATTTTTCTTGAAGAGTGCTAATGAGGAGTTTTGTTTGATATAGATAGGTAGTTTGTTCCAGAGTATGGGAAGTCTCTGGGACAGGAATCTATCCCTCCAGCATGTTCTTTTTATTGTGGTGACAAGGTTTATGTACCTACAGCATGTAGCTCAGAGGGATTGGGATTTCTTTAAGTGGAGCATATCCAACAGCTCTGGGTTTGACATAGCTTTGTATGTTAGGCAGAGATCGCCTCTGAGTAGGCAATATACAACGGAGTAAAGCTGGAGATTTTTGAGATGGCCTGCATAGGGCATCTGTTTGGGGTTAGTAATCCTATTTGTGAGGTATTTCTGTGGTCTTTCCAGTTGTTGTAGATGGCTTGTGAGGTACATACCAAAAGGGGCGTTGTACTCTATAATGGGTCTAATGAGTGATGAGTAGAGGGGAACAATGAACCTCTTTTTTCCTGGATGAGAAACCTTTTGTGATGAGGTGTGCCACGTAGAAGGATTTCCTGACTACTGTGGCAATGTGATTATCATAGGAGAGACTACTGTCATCTGTGACCCAAGGTCTCTTATCACACTTTCAGTGTTAGGTTTACTACCGCCTATGTGGTAGTTCATGGGTACAGAGTTTTTACCAAAGGGGATAACAATGCACTTTTTGGCATTGAGCTTGAGGCCATGGCTTTGACACCAGGCAAATGTCTCAGTGAGGCCCTTTTGTAGGATGGCAACATTGTTAGGAGTTTTGATTATGGCTCCTAGTTTGCAGTCATCTGCGAACTTCATTAGCCAAAGACCATCTGTGTTAGCCTGTACTTCAGAGAAGTAGATAGCAAACAGGAGAGGACCCAGAACTGAACCCTGTGGTACTCCACTTGTCACTGGTCTGAAGTCGGATTTGCAGTCTGCTACTTTCACAGTGTGGGTTCTGTCAGTGAGCCAGTCAGCAACCCTTCTTGTGACATAGGGATTTATACCTAGTTTAGTGAGTTTATCTATAATTCCAGAGTGGGGGATGGTGTTGAAATCCTTGGCAAGATCTAGATAGGCTGTGTGAACCACCTTACCCTCATCTATGGCTTTGGTGACTGCTTCAAAGAAGTCTATCAGGTTTAGGAGACATGATCTGCCTTTTCCAAACCAAACTGGGTGGGGTCCAGAGTTTGGAGATTATGAATGTTCTTGGTAATGTTCATAAGGGGTATTAGAGAATACTTTCGATAATCTTAGGCATGTTTAGTGCTTATGCAGTTTAGGCAATACAGAGTACTTTCAGGTTAAGTTATAGACATCTTTAGGGGCAAAACTATGATACCAGTTCTATTATATAATATGAAGGATTTAATTAATATCTCCATTATCTTCCTAAATGAGTCTCTTTATTATAACTCTAAAAACATAATGAAAAGCATTGTTTGATTTTTTTTGCTTGGCAGTACATGCTAAGTTACTTTTGTCTTGCTTTTGGAGGTTGACACAGACATTTTACAGTGTGGCACACGATATAAAACCTGGTAAACTGGAAACACATTGCACAGAGAATATGGATCAGAAGAAGAAACTATTTCAGTTTATTACAATATGTAATATCATAAAGTGTAAACTTGTTGTTTGTGTGAAGCATGAAACTGAACCCTTCTTCCACCATGATCTTACCTGCCAACCTCTAACCAGGAGAAATCTGGACAAAGGCAAAAATAATCGGGGAGGGGGAGGCTGAAAATCAGGGACTGATTTAAATATTGGTCTTATAAACATAAAAAAGTTGCTAGAATAATAGGTTTTGAGTTAACATGGATTTTCTGAAGGGCATGAAGTCTGAAACTCAGATATATTTCATTATTTACTGACTACAGTCCTCTATAATTTTCCCAGAAGCCACAAGTTTTATGAGGAACAAACTAAAAGTAGAAGCAAAAATCTGGGCATTTTGTGAAATCTGAACAGTTTAGAGGTATGGCCATGATGCAGGCATACCTAAACATTTCATGAGATCACTAATATTTCTTTCTTTTTATTCATTCATTCATTCATTCATTTAATTCATTTACTTATTTTGATAACTGGGTAAGCCCACTGGATACAAGCATCTGTTTTTAGGTTGTTAACTTCTAAGAAGCTTGCTCAGTGTAGGTAACTGGATGAGTAAGAAATCAAAGCCTTTACTCTTGACTATAGCTATACAGTAACTATTACTACTGAAGCAAAAACAAAAACAATTAAAAGTGTTTGAAAGAGGAAAACTTAGAAAAAAAGAAACTATTTCAGTTTATTACAATATGTAATATCATAAAGTGTAAACATGTTGTTTGTGTGAAGCATGAAACTGAACCCTTCTTCCACCATGATCTTTTACATGATCTTACCTGCAGAAGGAGAAATCTGGACAAAGGCAAAAATAATCGGGGAGGGGGGGCAGTTTCTTGCTGAGTTAATAAGCCTCTCTGAAATCAATTTTCAGCAGTTTTCCTGCAGCTCTGGACTAATCAGTTTCTTATATAGCTTCAAAAGTACAGTACTCTCTTGATATTAGACATTGTCAGTTAAACTCATGCATTCTCTATACAAATATTGCTGTTGCAATGAGGCTAAGGTGCAATTCTAAATTCAGTGTAGCTTTGCAAATTTTACCTCCAAGCACATACACTGTGGTTTGTATGAGCAGCAGTTCAAGCTTACTGAGTCATGTACACCCAGTCAAGTACTCATGAAAGCTGAAATACAAACTCTGCAACTCTCTCATAAAAGCACAGTGATTACTGCCAACAGCCAGTTTGTGGCATGGCAGTACAGTACAGTACAGTGAGTATATATATATATATATATATATATATATATATATATATATATATATATATATATATATATATATATATATATATATATATATATATATATACAGAATACACACACACACACACACACATATATATATACATATATATATATATATATATATATATATATATATATATATATATATATATATATATATATATACATATATACATACAGTGGATATAAAAAGTGTACACACCCCTGTCAAAATGCCAGATTTTGGTGATTTATAAAATGAGACCATAATAAATTATTTCAAAACATTTCCTACTTTTAATGTGACCTATAGCCTGTACAATTCAATTGAAAAACCAACAAATCTGTAAGGGGTAAAATATAACAAATAAAATACATACAGTAAGATGGTAGCATAAGCGTGCACACCCTTACATTAATTATTTGTTGAAG
>NC_056733.1:1248760884-1248785884 GCF_019279795.1 Protopterus annectens | reverse complement strand
TTCCTGCATACTCTTATATTTTTTCAGTTTTGATCTTTGAATTTTTGACCATTTCTAGTAACTTTTTAGTGGTCCAGTGAAAATGGAATATCAATGGTATAACTTGTAATTTCATGTGACATTTTCAGAAAGCCTAGTCACTGTATTGTGTATTAAGGAAGTGTTTTCAGTACACATGGTTCACAGCAGCATAGTTTCATAGGTGTAATTGCCTAGATTACAAGCTTTTAAAAGCTTAATAACTATAATATACCTGCTTTTATATTCTCTCTCTCTCTCTCTGTGTCTCTCTCCATGCCTATCTATTGATGTCCCTATATAGTTATATATATAGATAGATAACTAGAGTGATAGATAAATGTAAATATATATATATATATATATATATATATATATATATATATATATATATATATATATATCTATATTTATATCTCTCTATAAATATTTATCTCTCTCTCTCTCTTTCTCTCTCTCTCTCTCTCTCTCTATATATATATATATATATATATATATATATACACACACACACACACACACACACACACACACACACACACACACACACACACACACACACACACACACAATTTTGTTTTCATATGGGTGCCATGAGTTCAGCTCCCAGGATTCCTTCAGCACATTTTGGAGTGAATTCAGACGTGTCTTTTTCCAGTAGGTCAAAAAGGAAGTCCTTTCAACTATAGCCATAGGACTTTAAAATGCACCCATGTACAGAAGGCAGAGGAAAAAAGATGGTACCGTGTCCCAGTTTTTTACTTAAGTCTGACCTTCTTCAAATATTAGGGTTGATATCATCTAGATGGGTATGCAATGGTACCATGAGGTAAATGTTCTTATCTACATGCATGGTACCACACCTCCATTTACATGCACCTTCAGCAGCAATGGCTGTTATGTTCATGATATCACCCACAAAACTCATGAAATGGCAATGCTCCAACTTCATCACCCATGCTTCTTCCCCTTTGAAGAGGTAAGCTAGCAATGCCTCATTATTCCTCTTTTTCCTGGCCAGAAAAAGCAGTTGTGAGTAGTTAATCAAACTCAGGCCACCTGGGTTGTACTCTGGGCTTTATCCCTCTATGCTACCAGAGCTGGCCAGATAATATAAATATTTGAGTTCATAAAGATTATCTTGTATGAAGTCAACAAGTGATTTTTTATAATTCCAAGGGGAGCTTATTACAAAATATTGGAAGGCAGTGAGTAATGTATGCTTTATTTATTTATTGTATCATTGATATTTATTTTTAGGCAGTCTGATGTTAAATCCCCAGATATATTCTTAAGGCTTAGATTTTCAAACAGAACCAATACATAGATTCATGGCTTTCCTGTGAAAGTACATCGCTGCATCATAGTCAAAATGGTCTCTGTCACAGTCCATTTATCTATTTAACAACATGAATGAAATAATTAAAAAAAATCAGACACAGGTTTATACATCAGGCAGAAGTAATCTTTAATAATTTTATGATAATTTCTGAAATCTTTCTTAACTTTTCCAACTGTATGATTTTCTGGTGAGGACTATATATGTATTCATGTTTAATGTCTACACCATATATAACTTTATTCAATAGTGGATTTAATCACTCTGGCACAGACTGGTAAAGTGAATAACTGTATATACTGCTGAACTTTAGATGAATTATAGAATAGGTTGTTTTAAGTGTGGTAGGTAAACACAGGTCAGAGCTTAACGTTGCTGTGTACCATAGCCTGATTTTTAATGATGGCATACATTTTTGTGAACTGATCATTTAGTTTGTTTTCATAATTTACATTCTTTTTGCCAGATCTTGTGATGCTACATGTATTGACAGGAAAAGTTGTAGAATTATGACTGGACCAGTTGTGTAAATTATGAAGACCATCTTGGAGAAATTTAACATATTTTGTTGATGCAGTTTTATTGATCAGTTTGCAATCAGAATTATCTGGTTATCCAAAACCCATTTCCTGCTTTAATGTCAAAGAGATGCGTACAAATAGAAATTGCCCCAGTACTAAGACCTGTGAATCACTGCTAGTAACCCCTTTAAGAGAGGTAACTAACTGTCTTATCTGACTTGTGTTCTGCTCCTTAAACGTTTCACTAATTGAACGTGATGTAGAATGATGTTGCTATTTGGAAGACAAAGTCTCTTTATGACAAATCCATACACAGGACTGTTCTGGCTTGCCCAAATTACCTCCTAAAATCATGTTACATATTTAAGAGAAATAGATCTCTTGAGTCATTTTGGATAAGGCTCATTATGATTTCAACCATAATTTTATATAGAATGATAGGCTGATGAGTCTAAAACTGTATCTGATGTGACCTTCACACTGCCTCCTATGTGAGTTGGTACTATACCTCAGTCCTGTGCACTTTATGTCAATGTAAACACAATTCATTATACACTCAGATGTTTTTAAATATAAAACATGCTTTTCTTTACAATAAACATATCATTATCACATACATTTTTAAAAAAAAGTACAACATAAGCTTAGGACATTGTTACTGTATTTATAGAGCAATGATATGCTTATTCTGCATTGGTGTTTCTGTTGCTTTTTGTGTTTGTTTTAGTTTGTGTATTGAACCACAGTTACTGCTCTGTCATTTTTTGTTATTCTGAAATATATGTTTACTTGTGTGAAGTTAGTACATACACATACACACACAAACACACAGACTCACACACATACATATTATAAAAATACATAAATGTTCACTACTGTCTTACATTTAGGTGATCACATCATTGCTTTATTAATTACATGTTATGTTTACAGTTTTCCCTTTCAATTTACTGATAAAATTAAATAATATATTATTGTTTCCAGACTTTTAGGTTAAGCAGAGATCACAGATAGATCCAAAAAATGTGAAAATATGGGTACAGACCATTTTTGACCACAGACGTTTTGACCCCTGCATTAACACAATCCATATCTAGATTTGTAACAAAGCTTTCTAATAGCTTATAATACTCCGCAAGAATAGCAAAAACATATGACAATCATATACAATTGCACAGAAAATAACCCATCATTAGATAGAACAATATATAATTTGCATTACTGGTCTTTAACCTGGTACAATCATAGAGAACTGACAACAATTTCTTAATTGGCTAACTTAAAAAAAAAATATATATATATATATATATTATAAATTGCAGATTCCTTGTATTATTATATAATAATACTGATATTAATTTCTTATGATTGTAATGTTTAAAATATTAAATATGTTAACTTCCTATTTAAAATTCCTGATTGAGTTTATTGTTAACATGTTAAAAACTACTGTTAATTAAATTAATTGTATTTAGATATTAAATAAAATGTTAAATAAGTTAATATTTACATATTAAAATGTTAAATAATTTATTAAATTCCTGTGTAAAATTTGTAATTAGATTAAATTGGGATAAAACTGTCCAATAAATATTCCCATAAGCAATAAATTTGAATTTTAACATGAACATGTATCCAATTTCATTGGGGTCAAACTGTCCAGGGTGAAATCATCAAAGGTCAAACTGTCCTGCTTCCAAAAATATACTTCAATTAATTTGTGTACTTGATGACTACACTGACTTTCCAAAAGCTGTTGTGCTTTCTATTTTATGTCTTATTTCTTTTTTTTTCTCAAAAGTATTTTTTTATTTTTCAAATACATTTGAATGAATTCCATAGTATTTGTACATAACATCTTAAATCACTATGTACACTATTTACATTAGCCTGACACTGTAACAGATCTTAATGTATACAGTTATTTTATAAGTATGCCCAATCCATTATCAGTGTGTCTGATCAATTATATTATAGTGTCAATCAACTATAAGACTTTTCCCCAAGGGTTGTTGATAAATGGCTTTGGATAAATTCTTAGTTCTTTAATTTTGATTTCCAATAATGCCTTGGCCTTCAGTAGGCTGTAAAGTCCTCCAAAGTTGGTATTGTGTTTGTATTCCATCATCTTCTTGTTACACACTTCCTTGAAATTGCAAGTACAGTCCATACTAGGTACATGTTTGACCTATTCAAATGAGGACCTTCATTCACATTTAGTAATACAAGAACTTTAGTTAAATAAAATGAGTCATTAAATAAAGCTTGTAGAAAGTTATTAATACCATTCCAAAATGGCTTACTTTTAACACAATCAAAGAAAATGTGGTTCCAATCTGCATTGTGTACTTGCTCACTAATTTTGTTAATTCTATCTGGGGTTAAGAATACTCTGTGCAAGCATTTCCAATTAAAAACTTTCCAGTATTGTGTAAAGGATGTATATTTTATCGATAATAAGATATTTGTTTTAATATCTTCAGTTAACTGTATTGAGTGTCCTCTTGTTATATATTTCCAATATGAGGTTTTGGGTGTTGTTTTATAGTTTATTAATATTTTGTAAAATTTTGAAATAATGTTTCCCATGTCAAAGTCATTATATATGATTTCATATATGTATTTTGTAAATTTAGGTATTTCTTTAAATGAAGAATTGTTAATTATTCTACTTAAATGTTGTGAATATGACAGAATACTCTGTAAAGTTAGCCAGTCCTGTTGTGGAATTTTGTATGTTGTTTTTATTACTTGCATATGTAAAACATTTAGTTATTTGATACATTGGAGCCAAAAACAAATTCTTTGTGTTCCCAGGAATTAATAATTTCTCTACATATTTTATGTGGAAAGTTTTTTGTGACTATAAATGGTGTTAAAAGATCAAACCAGATTTTTAAATCTATATTTGCATTAATAATTTTCCTAAATGAGTCAATGTAATAATTAATCATATGAGTTTTTATGGGTTTAGTTATGTTATATTGCCTACTAATACATACGTGCCATGGCAAATTGCTTTTATCTGTTATTTGAATTTTTTTGTAAATCAAATTAATTTATTGATATTACAGTTAGTAATTCTTTCCAATTTGCAGAGTAATTTGGATTTATCCAGTCTGAGATTGTTTTAGATATTGATGCTTTTACATATGTTTCTATATCAGGAAAGTTTAATCCTCCCTGTTTCTATGGTATGATATGATGTATTAAAGCTATTCTGTTTCTTTTGGGAAACCATAAACATTTTATTAGGCATGAATTTATTTCTTTAAGTATATTATTTTCTGGTAACAGTTGTCTTGCTAAGGCTATATATAGGATCTTGGGCAGTAAAACCATTTTTATTAACTGTAGTCTATCGTCAAATGTTAATATTATTTTGTTCCATTTTTCCAGAGATTTTAATTGTATTAATGATATTATTGTAGTTTTTTGAGACTAATTCATTATTATCCTTACATAACTCAATTCCTTGATATTTTAAGGTAGATTCTTGTTTCCCTATGATGTGATCCCCCTTAGTCTGCAATTTTTTTTTATTTAAAAATAAAAATTTTGATTTTGATTTATTGAAATGGAGTCGTGAAGTTATGTGCAATTTGTCAATTAATATATCTCATTCTTCTAATGTTTCTTTTATATTAGATAATGTTAGTAATATGTCATCAGCAAATAGCATTACTTTAGAATTGTAGGGTTTATATCACTACATCGAACGACAACAATCTTGAGTCCCATAACATCGAACACAGACCATCGAATGCTAAAAACCTTGAATGCGTACAAGTGCAAAAATGGAAACCCTGGACTGTTATAGCTGGCCCTGACCTCCACTGTGGTGCGATCTTGGAGTTGGTGTATATAAGTAGGGGGGTGTGGAGGGCACAGCCCCCCATGTTGGAGGTTGTGGGGGGCAAAGCTCCCCACATAAGGAATAGTTTATAGTGATTGTGTATTTTGTGTTGTGTACTGGAAGAATGGTTGTGTGCTGCTTTGCTGGATAGTGTCGTGACGATTAAAGAGGTGTGGTTTTGTTTGCTATGGTGAAGTGTCAGGTTGTGTGGGTGAGCAGATGGCCAAGTGTTGCTGTTTGTACATTCCGTTTTCAAAATTCTGAGCTTTCGGTGTTATTTGCATTTGATGTTACGTGTTCGATGTTGTGTGATTCAAAATTATTGTTGTTCAATGTTCTGATATAAACCCGAATTGTATTGCTCATAAACATCTATTCCTTTGATTTCTGTATTGTTACGATTTGAGTCTGCCAATATCTCAATAGCCAGAGCAAATAGAATCGGTGACATGGGACATCCTAGTTTAGTGCCTTTTGTTATATGTATAGATTCAGAGGTAAAATGACCAACTTGACATATGCTAAATTATTTGTATATATATTCTTTAGGAGATGAACAAAGGATGTAGGAAATTCAAATAGCATTAGGATTTTGAATAAATAGTCCCAATATTGGGAATCAAAGGCTTTCTCTATATCTAAGCCAATCAGGAGTCTTTTTTATTTTCTTTATTAACTTAATCTATAAGATAAATTATCATTTTAATATTGTCACATGTGTGCCTATGATATATAAATCCATTCTGATCATTATGTATTATTTTGGATAGTGGTATTTTCATTCTGTTAGTTAATATTCTCATAAATATCTTATGATCATTATTTAATAATGATGTATGTCTCTATGAGGTACAGATGTTTGGGATTTGTTTTCCTTTAGGATTGGTGTGATTAAGGAATATCTCCGAGAGGGTGGTATTAAAACTTGTGACTTAATTTTTAATAGAGTTTTATGGAAGAGTGTTAGTATAGTTGAAGGAAAAAGTTTATATATTTCCATAATTATGCCATCTATACCTGTAGCTTTATTATTTTTACCCTCTTTCATTGTATCTGTAATTTCTTTGTAGGATATGGGTGCTTGCAGATCTAGTTTTAATTTTTCTGGTATTTTTATATTAGAATATTTTTCATCTAGATTTAATTGATTGATATGTATATTTTCTATTTAGAAATGTTCCATATAGTGATTTCTATAGGCATGAAGAATGTCACCTATATCCAAGACATTTTCCCTTTCTTTTTATGGAAGTTACTTTTAATGTTATTAGCTTTTGATTCTGTTTTGATTCTTGAGAATAAATTATGTAGATATTTGGGAGAAGTGGCCAATGTATTAATTTTTAGTTTTTCTAAAGCTAAACTAGTTTTATGTGTTAGAATTTCATTTTAGTTATTGTTTAATACTTCTACTTTCTTTTTCATCTCCAAATGATTTTGATTTTTTTTCAGCTTTTACTGACAAAAGTTTGGATTGTAGCTCTAATAATTCAGAATCCCATTCTCTGTTTTTTTTATACCAAGTTAGAGTTTTACCATATATGCAAGCTTTTAATGATTCCCATATCATTATTTTATTTATTGCTGTGGTGTAATTAATATCAAAGAAGAACTGTAATTCAGATAATAACCACAATTTGAACTCTTTAATTTTAGTTATATATGCTGGAATTCTGGACTTAAAGATTAATGGTTTGTACCCATTTTGAAGTTTTAGTATCAATGAATTTTGGTCTGAAAAGAGGCAGGGAGTGATTGATAAATTAATGATTTTAGAGTATAAGTCATGGGCAACAAATATTTTATCTATTCTAGTTTGGGTGCCAAATCTGTGATCTTGATGGGAAAACAACAAAGATTTATCTTCTTTAAATTTAAAAGTATCTACAAGATGAAATGATTCTACCCACTTGTTTAAACCTTTTGATACAGCAGATGTACACAGCAGTCTTTTATTTGTAGTTTCAGAAATATCAAATACACAGTTAAAAATCTACTCCTAATAATAAGTTGCCTTTATAATTATTGGACATGAAATCCAAGTGTTTTAACAGTATTATGTTATTATATTTAACTATTACTAATGCCATAAGGCCTTCTTTATCTTCATATTTATAAATGATTTCTGGGTTAATCACATTTGTTTTCCATAAAATTGTTACCCCTTTTGTCTTTGTTTTATAAGTGGATTGTACCAATATCATATATTCCTTAGGATTCCATTTGTAATTGTCATTTGTTTTGAAATTAGTTTCTTAAAGGTAGACAATTTATGCTTTGTTCAGTTTTAAATATTTCAGTAGATTTTTATCTCTTGCTAGGATTGTTTAAGCCATTGGTATTTAAAGATAATAAAGTTAAATCCATCTTAGGTTATTTTGACTATGTATTTTTTGTTTTATTGTGACTATTAAACATTTTTCTCTAATAACTATAAAGTATATGTTTGAGCTTTTAAAGGAAATGATCAGTTTTATAATTTGAGTGTTTACCAATAAAGTAATGTTTTGGTCAGGCATACTAAAAATGTTTTTTTATGAATAACAAATTTAAATTAATAAATGTTAACAAAACTAAGATCCGCACTAGCCATGGAATGAAAATCATTACTAATCCGATGGATAAATCTAAGTCCATCAGATTATCACTCATACCTTGACAATCCAGAACATCTGAGCTCCATAAATTGTATTATCATATGGAGAATATTTGCAATAGGAATAAGCAATATTTATATTATTTTGAACAGATATAGTACTATTGTAGATTAGACAGAATTCTAATACAGTGTAAATGTCTACTTATTGTATAAGCAATTAATAATTACATGGAAGATAGATGACAAACAATTTAATCAAAGTAGGCTGTATCATATTTAAAACTTCAGTAAAAGATTATAGCACACAGTTATTTAACATATTCACTATTGTTGATGAAGTCTTTCAAAACTTATTACTTAATATAAATAGATGGTAATAATATGTATACCTAATGTTTATAATACAATGGACCGAAACACTAAAGGCAGAGGTGTGTCCATATTCATTAAGGATATCCACATCTCCAGGCTAGTTGCTCAACATAATGCATCCGAGATTATCCAAGTGCAACTAACTCTGGGCAAGACCGCAAACCAAATTATAGCTTACTACAGATCTCCCACCATGCCCCAGGATTCCCACTCCTAATTTCTTGATACACTGGAAAATATTAGGGTACAACCCAACACCCTAATAATGGGTGATTAACTACTCAACCATTAACTGAGAAAACTACTCATGTTCCAACACTTTTGCTCAATGTTTTCTGGAATTCATAAATTCCAACGCCTTGGAACAACTTATCCACACCCCCACTAGGGGCAGCAATATCCTAGACTTGGTCATTACCAACATGGGTGACTGATGTTCCACACCAAAGGTCAATTCCTCATTGGTCAGATCCAACCACAAGCTAATCACCCTAGACATCCACATCACACCCCCACACCCCACTAAGGAAACTACCATAAAAAATTTCTCCAAAGCCAACTTCACGCTTCTTAAGACAGAAGTGGCAAACGTCGTGGCACCCATACAGACGGACAATAAAGGTATGACTGCTGAATCCTACACAAATGCACTTTATAAGCAATTACATGAGTGCATGGATCGTGCTATCCCTAACAGAACCAAAAATGCTATTCTTCAAAAAAATTAAGCCAATTTGGTGGTCCCCTGCCATAAACAAACTCTACAACAGAAGAAAGAAACTGTTGTAAATAAGAGTAAAATCCTATGATTGGAGGAACTCCCTGGTCAGCCTCAGTAAAAAGCTGAGATCCCTCATAAAATCCTCCAAAGCAAGTTACGAAAACAAAATCACCACTGATTCTAAAGACAACCACAAAGCATTCTATAGCTATGTCAGTCATCTCAATGGCAACACTCAGATCTGCCCTGAGTTGCAGCACAATGGCACTAAATATACAGAACCAACTGATATTGCAAACATCCTGGAAGATAGGTTCAGTGATAACTTTACCCCCCTCTCACCCCCTAAAGGACCAATCTCTATACCGGAAGAATGCAAAGTTCCTGTAATCACGGCTGCACAGGTAAAAAAAACACACTCTCCAAAGCCAAGAACACAGCATCCATGGGACCTGACAACGTCCCAGGCTATGTTCTACATGAACTATGGAACAAACTGGCACCCCACCTAAGTACCATGTTCAATCACTGCCTCACCTCAGGCTTTGTGCCTACTGAATGGCGCACAGTGATGGTTATCCCACTCCACAAAGGGGGAGCTACAATGGACCCTGGGAACTACCACCCCATTAGCCTGACGAGCCTGGTCTGCAAGGCCATGGAACATACCATCATGGAACTTACAAACAAAGACATTAGTAATCTCCAAACTCTGGACCCTACCCAGTCCATGTTTGTAACAGGCAGATCATGTCTCCTAATCCTGATAGACTTCTTTGAAGCAGTCACCAAAGTTGTAGATGAGGGTAAGGTGGTTCACATAGCCTATCTAGATCTCACCAAGTCTTTTTACACCATCCCCCACTCTTGAAATATAGATAAACTCACTAAACTAGGTATAAATCCCTATGTCACAAGATGAGTTGCCAACTGGCTCACTGACAGAACCCACAATGTGAAAGTAGCATACTCCAAATCTGACTTCAGAACAGTGACAATTGGAGTACCACAGGGTTCAGTCCTGGGGCCTCTCCTGTTTGGTATCTACTTCTCTGAAGTACAGGATAAAACAGAAGGTCTTTGGCTAACAAAGTGCGCAAATGACTGCAAACTAAGAGCCATAATCGAAACTCCTAACAATGTAAACATCCTACAAAAGGGTCAATGAGACATGCCTGGTGTCAAAGACATGTCCTCAAGCTCAATGCCAAAAAGTGCATTGTCATGCCCTTTGGTAAAACTCTGTACCCATGAACTACCACATAGGCGAACACCAAAAGTGTGATAAGAGACCTTGGGACACAGGTGGAAAGTGGTTTCTCCTTTGGTAATCACATCACCGCAGTAGTCAGGAAATCCTTCTACATGGCACACCTCATTACAAAAGGTTTCTCATCCAGGAAAAAAGAGGCCATTGTTCCGCTCTACTCATCACTTATTAGACTCATTATAGAGTACAACGCCCCTTTTGGTATGTGCCTCACAAGACATCTACATCAATTGGAAAGGCCACAGAAATACCTCACAAAGATGATTACTGGCCTCAAACAGATGCCCTATGCAGACCATCTCAAAAAACTCCAGATATTGCCTACTCAGAGGAGATCTCTGCCTAACATACAAAGCTCTGTCAAACCCAGAGCTGTTGGACATGCTCCACTTAAAGAAATCCTTCTGAGCTACATGCTGTAGGTACCTAAACCTGGTCACCACAATAAACAGAACATGCTAGAGGGATAGATTCCTGTCCTAGAGACTCCCCATACTCTGAAACAAACAACCTATCTATATCAAAGTTCCTCATTAACACTCTTCAAGAAAAATCTTGATAATCGGATGGGAAATAGGAAATTCACCCCGGGAATCACTTCTGTGGCTCTGCTCAACAGTGGTACAGGAAAATAATTTTCTTGGATGGCGAAAGCTAGGGTACCTGTTTGGCTAGGCTTATATAAACCCTAGGGCTAATAGCCTAGCACCGACCTATGAACCCATGGCTAGTTATGCATATTTACTTATATAAGAAAATCATCATGCCTCCTCTTGATGTTCAGTGTAGTGTATGTAATTTATGACAAGTTAAGACAGTAGTGTTGTTATACACAAGCCCATGTTATTAAATCCTGTCTTTAATATCTAAATTCAGCAGACTGCTTCATCTTATACGATGATTATATATTTTATGTCTAGATTTACTAAAATCATACATTACATAACTATTGTGTGTGTGTGTGTGTGTGTGTGTGTGTGTGTGTGTGTGTGTGTGTGTGTGTGTGTGTGTGTGTGTGTGTGTGTGTATGTGTGTTTGGCTGTTACTTAGTTTTTTGAGATCCCACAAGCTGTAATGCTTATTCTCAATATTACCTCCTTCCAAGCATGTTTATACAGTCCATAGACTTTAAATTCTGAGACCCTTCTAGTTTCTTATTTGTTATAAGTATATTTCCATCCTTACATACACACATATCAAGTACTTCAAGCACTGGCAACTATGCCCATCCGGTTTTGCCAGAATACCAATCACTAGGTCATGTGGTGTGTTTCCAGGCTGTTCTTAAACTATCCAAACCAATATTTGTCCTGTTCCATTTTACCAGCCTGTTCCATGCAGTGGCCACTCTGCCAGTGAACCACTCAATACACCTTCCATTCCCACAGATATTTCCACAAAGGAAATGTGATGACTCTAGCACTTCCCGGCAACCCTAAGCACCCCTAGAATCAGCTATCCCCATATGCCCAACATGTCCGAGGAAGCTCACCTCCCAGATCACTGCAAAGGGTACTGCACAAGACCAAGTGCTCTTAGTCTTTCACAGTAACTCAGACTTCCACTCTTATGTAAGTCCTTAATGTGTTTGGACCAAAATACATTTTAAATATAAAATTGCGCTTATTATTATTATTTTTTTTTTTTTATCAAGAATCAACTTGAGCTAAACGAAGTGTTGGGAGACCATCAATATGTATACATGTGGTTTAAAACAGCCCTTTTATTCTATTTTTTTAAACCAAAAACTTAATTGCTGAGAATCATCTCGGCGGCTCAGAGCCGTTAGGCATTATCGTCACTGTCTCTGTAACCATAGCAACCTGGGAGTGTCTGTTTCTGTTAGTGTGTCTGTGTACTGCATACCAGAGGCTCGCGATGCACCTGAAGTAAAGCTTTACTTCACTGCAACTTCAAACCTAAATTCCCTCCCTTTCAGTGAGGCAGCAACCAAGAAAAGAATGGAGAGTATACAGATAAAAAAAGCCTTCCAACAAGCCACCACAAGAGATACACATTCTTCCAGCTTTCCCACCTCTCACTCAGCAGATGTATAAGCAAACTATTCTCTACCAAAATATCCCAAATCACTGTTTTATCCACCCCTTTCCTCTGGGTCCAGGCTAAAACACCAACTATCTCTTCCTAATACAAAAGCATCAGTAAACCTTGATCACAAGCAGCAACCCACAGCTTCCTGGAGATGAAAACGGCAACAAACAACAGCTGTCAGACACAGCTGCATCCACACATACCATGTCAGGCTAAATCAAACAGCACTCAAAACTATGATACCTGCTATAAATGGTATTAACTATGTTTAGACAGAATAATAATGACATTTGTACTAGCTGCCAGACACGGATGCATCCACGCACACCATATCAGGATTAATCAAACAGCACTCAAAGCTATGATACCTGCCATAACTGATATTAACTACATTTAGACAGAATAATGATGACATTTGTACTAAGCTACTATTATTTAACCAGGACATACATGACATTTCTAAATCATACTTTAACTGAAGAAGGCATTAGTCTCCATGACAGCATTTTTTTCAAAACACTCTACTGTTAATGCTATTATATATGATATTAATTTGTTACATTTGAGTCTGAATTCTGATGAATGGTACCTTGTTGAATTAGTTAATTAATTACTTAAATTATTATAAGTAAAAACAATGAAAAATGAACAAGATAAGTATTCATTGAGTTCAAGTAGGGGAATAGAAACTTCTATGTTTGCATTATATGTTGATTTTTTTGGCTTATATATAATGTAAATAGTAACCCATCTTAATCTACCTTTGTTTGTGAAGAATTATTGGACTCTTTTAACATTCTGAATAAATCATTATTGTTTCTCAGTTGTTTAAAAAACCCTCTTTTTTAAATAAAAGCAGATGACAAGTGATGTACCATACTGGCTGATGCTTTGAGAGATATAGTTGTAATAGAATTTTTTTTGCAGCTATCTTGGAATCAGTCCAAGGATTTGTTTCTTTTATTCTTTTAAGAGTAAGGGCCATCTGTTCCATTTCTTCTGGGATAGACACTACGTTGTTGCTTTTGATGAATATAGTAGCTTCTTCTAAGTCATTAAAGGTTCTCATCTCATTGGCAAAAATATTTTTATCTTGGCTGGAAAGGCCAGCTGTGCTTTAATGTTGTTTGGCCAGACATTTTTCCTTTTTCTAGTAATCTGGAAGAATAATCATTGTCAAACCTTGTCAGGCATTGATTGGGTGATTTTCTCCAAGCAAATTTTAATATTAGTTTCTTGTCCAGAAATGAAAGAAATTTTATAACTATGGATCTAGGTGGAGTATTTGTTCAGTTAGAAGCAGGTTTCCTCAGTGCTCTATTCGCCCTTTCAATTCCAAATGAAAGTCCCTCTTTCAAGTCTAAAAATTCAGGAATCCAGGTTAAGAATGAAATAATCCCGTGGATTCAAGAAGTTCGGTGCAAGGATGGTTTTAGCCTTTTGCTGAGCGTCCTTACTACAGATGGCACAGCAGCGCCATATGAATATGTGTGAGGGCGCGCCGCCGCACCCTCGACGTGCAGAGGAAATGTGTGCGAGTGCAGGGGGCATGTACTGGTGCTCTGCGGAGGCATAAACATGCCCCAACAGTTGAAAAACCTACTACGCCTACTAGTAGAACCTGCCTCTAATAGTAGGTCAGTAATTCCGTGTCCGTGGATACTGAAATGTATGCTAAGAATACAAGAGTGTCCATGAACAGTGAAATAAAAATGAAGTAGTAAACACACAAGCATGTAGTGGAATGTTGAGACCTGTCCGTAGAACTTATACAATTAGATTCCCCGTGTCTCCACTATACATTTGAATTGCTGCAATATCGAAGGAGTAAGCAAAGCGCAGCATGTTTGCATGTCGCTGCCCTCCACCGAGCATAGCTTACACATCAAATTTAGTCAAATAGAGAAAAACATGCAGAATCAACGTAAATGTCAATAGTGTAGTGTTTAGAGCATCCACCTAATGAACAGGCATTCACGGCTCGAGCCCAACAATAGCACATATCATTTTCCATGTGGAATGAATGTCGTTTTGCTGTAAATCCAACATAAGAGTATCGCATGAGATATTTATCTTAAATATCATTCAAACAAAGTGGCACTGTCATAATAAATAAGGCACTAGTAAGCAGGTGTAAGCACAAATAAGCAGCAGTAAACACATATAAGTACCAGTAAGCAAGTCTGAGTGCAATTGTATGGGTCTACGCAGTGCTCAGCATAGGAAATGTATATAAGTATATACAGATATATAATATATATATATATATATATATATATATATATATATATATATATATATATATATATATATATATATATATATATATATATATATATATATATATATATATATATATATATATATATATATATATATATATATATATATATATATATATATATATATATATATATATATATATACACACACACACACACACACACACACACACACACACACACACACACACACATATATATATATATATATATATATATATATATATATATATATATGTATATATATCTATGAAGAAAGAACGATGTAACAATAAAGCATACAAAAGGAATGAGAAGGGAATCAACAGCAACCCCAGTATTATATAGCACTGTCAGCATATGTCATATCAAGCTGGGCAGAAGTGGGCAAAGCACTGCTACTTACACCACAGGCAGGATATTACCAGTGGGAGTAAAATTGTTGATCTGCTAAGTCTACTTTACAGACAGAGGGTAGTCCCACCAGGGAAAAGTGATAGGCTATTTGGCCATCTGACCATTACACAAGCAAGGGCAGGTATGTTCAAGGACTAAATGGTGGGAGAGCCTGAGAATACATGGGTTGGGACAACATACATGTAGGGCCCCTAACGCTCGGAATAGGGCAATGTCTGGAAGTGTGTCATGGTTGTGATAACAAGTGGACAATGGATGGTATGCATGTATGTTGAACACGGGAGGGGTGGAGGAACTATGGGTATGAAATTATGGAGCCAAGCGTGCCAAGGTTGGATGGGCTGGTTCTAATTGGACTGCCCCGTGGAGGTCAGAGAGTTTGTTATAAGTATATATGCATACACACATGCAGACATCAAGATGTAGAAGTACATTCTCTGTAACATATTCATTCCATTTGCAGACATAAATAACATGAATGTGCCCTTACAAACCTTGACAGTAGATAGAATATTAGGTTGTGCATAAGAGGGAAGGGACGAAACTGCTAAAATGCAGAAGTGTATACAATGTCTGAAGTCAGTGCTGTGCTGAAAAAAATCAAATGTGAGGACTTTCTCACACATGGAATCATTCCTGTGATCTGCTTGCTATGGCAACGCCAATAAATAAACCAGTCTATTTGTAAAAGAAATACGCCAAACACGTACATAATTAGGCTCTCATGTTTAACGTGTGCGTTACCACATAGTCATACTTATTAATTTATTGCTGTGTCATGTTAACGGGAGTAAGGATTTAATGAAGTATAGAGTCTAATCTTGACATAAACACATGCGTGTCCCATGTGGGACAACCCAAAAATTGTGAATAGTATTCTTTTGGTCGCTCATGTCACCAATGTTTGTGGACTAAACATTTGGGAGTTCTGAGGATACATGGAGTGAGTCAACTGATGGGATGGGTCTATAGGAGTAGAGAGTGGCCAATGTGTAGTTGTGTGGCTACACCGTGAATCCAACTGGAGAATGGATGACTGCAGTGTTAGGGAGGCATCGGGGTGTGTTTGGGGAACGAGGAGCCACGGGTATATGGGTATATATGCAAATGAAACAGCACAGCAATAGTGTATTGGTTAGGGCAACTGCCTAACGAACAGACATTCCCGTACCGAATCCCACTGCATCACATACCATTTACCATCAGTAATCTGTACATGAACATATTGTGACATTTGTCCACTGTATAACCTGCAAAATAACAATTAAAAGTTAACTGGAGTGAAGTGTTAGTGTCATAATGAATAAGGCACTAGTAAGCAAGTTTGAGCATATATAAACACCAGTAAGCATGTGTAAGTGCATTTGCGTGGGGTATGCATTGCTTTACAGGCACACACACACACATATATATATATATATATATATATGTGTGTGTGTGTGTGTGCGTAGATATACACAGATATACAGTTATGATGAGAAACAGCACACAAGAATGACATATGTTCACAGGCTATGCCAATGGAAATGAGGGGCCCAAGCAAGAAACTTGAAACATGTAGCATGACATTTCACCCCCGCCCCCCCATCCGGACACGGGAAACATACACATAAACAATGTAAAGAGTCCACAGCTCTCCAGACCACAGACAGGAGACAACCTAGGGGGTCCACAGTGCACCCATGAATTCTGATCTTGGAACACAGACAGGAGCATCCCTTGTGGGACACCCCAAAAATTGGCAAAACCAAAATAAGTTGATAGACCGAACATTCTGGTTGGGGTGTATACATACTCGGAATACATGGGTGGGAAAGCCTGATGACCCATGGGTCGAGACAATTGTCTGAAATGGGTCCCATGAAGTGGAGAGTGGCAGCGTGTAGTGGTGTGTCCAGAACCGACCAGGACCCAGAGTAAGGATGGGTGATTAGATAAGGTGCACGTGGGGGAACTATGGGTAGCTAGTTATTGGTCTAGGTGTACAGGTGTTGGCTGATGTGGGCCTATATGAACAGCCCTAGGGATGTAAGCGAATGTATTCATTGGGCAGAGGCATCGCCCAATGAGCAGCCACACCCACTTTGAGTCCCGCTACAACAGAGTGTAATCTATATGGCAAGGAACAGAATAACCAGATGTAGATGTAGAGGTATGTGTGTGTATATCTACCCATAATGACATAGAGATAATCCTCTCCCTCTCCGCAGTATAAATGTACACATACAGAGACAGAATACAGATACATACCCACATATAAATATATACATATGCAGACACCCATAGACCCATATGTTGTTTTATATATATATATATATATATATATATATATATATATATATACAGCAATATATAAATATATACATGTGTGCATCATATACAGATATAGTTGTATATAGTAATGTGTATATATATATATATATATATATGTGTGTGTGTGTGTGTGTGTGTGTGTGTGTGTGTGTGTGTCACTGTAAATATGCACATGTATATAGCTAGGATATGATACAGCAGTTATGAGTTACATGTGTTCACAGGCCGTGCATATGGGGGTGAGGGGTCCAATAAACAAACGTGTAATACATAGCATCAACCCCCCCCCACCCCAGCTAGGCTGGTGAGACATGCAGACACACAATAAAAGTAAACACACCACTGCTTCCCAGACCACCGGCAGGATACTATCAGTGGGAGAGACCTGCCAGATCTAATCTTGAAACAGACATTGATGTCCCTTGTGGGACACCAAACATTAATGATTATCAGAGGCAGTCCCAGTAATGATTCATCAAACCAAGCTGTAGATGTACACGGTCCAGTAGGTTTTGCAAGCCTGATAACACATGGGTCGACACAACGTATGACATGTGTCTCGACACGGGGAGAGTGGGCAGTGTGTAGTGGTGTGTTTATACCCCACCTGCACCCACAGTAAGGATGAGTGCTGTAGAGGAGTGGCAGGTGGGGGAACTATGGGTATGCAATTATGGGCCTAGGCTTGCAGGTGTTGGCTGGCGCACTTGTATTGGGACCGCCCCGGGGATGTAAGTAATATTCCAAAATGGGCATAGCTGATGCCCATACCTCTCAACCCCCAAGAGCAAATCCACTGGACAGGACATATACCATTGGGGGAACAAATAGGGACCTTATCTCGGAACTGTTCCCGATTTCCAGGGACATCCCCGATTTCAACTCAATTTCTAACTCCGTCCCACTTAATCCCTCCTAAAACTAGTGACTTTTGTAGGAAAGGTGGTGAATTACACGTAATGAATAACGACAACAATTAAGAGTTATAAACATAATTTGCCTCAGAAAATGTGTATGAATTCATATGCTCTGAGTCTGTCAATGTGTCAGGTTAATAGCACCAATAATTTAAATGTGTCCCTGATGTTGTTATGACATGTCTATGATTCAGTTGGTATTTTTCCCCAATCGTATGAGAGGTCTGATAGGAACAGAAAGCACATATTCCACTGGCAACCTTAGAAAGATGATAGAATATTAGGTTTGCAGTTGCATGACTCAGCTGAAGGATGTGGGTTCCAAAATCCAATTACTTGTTTGTATTGAAGTGTGTCAGTTCCCATGCATTAGCCAGACAGGTGCAGATTGTAAGAGGAACTCACCAATAATATGAATCAAACTCTGGACAGGCCGCGGATTCCGTACAGTCGAACGACATGCATTCGCCTAATGGGCAGCCATTCCCAGTACTGTAGGCATGTAATCCGATGTAATAGGCATCACAAGGTAATTTCATAGTCCTCACTCCCACCCAAGGGTGTGAGTGTCAGATGCAAACACCAAATGCAGTGCATTTGCAAGTGCGGGAGCAAGTGGGTGTAAGCCTGTTTGGCTGCCAGTATGCAAGTATTACACTGGTAAAGCAATGTAGAGGCTAATTGAGTGCAAGAAACTGTAACTGGAGGCAAGCATTGCTTAGCTCCATGCAAACCCATGCATACCCGCTCACAACTGCTTTAATGTGCCATAATCACTCCGTATCCAATGGCCTTGTTCTGGCCAGCAACAAAATAAATGGCCTCCGCAAAGCTCGAAACCAGGACACTGCACACACAGCTATTGTGATTTACCACTAAGCCATGGCAGATATACAGACATCGGATCTTATCACAAACATATCATCCAGCGCAGTCATTCAACAGTATAGGAAATGTATTCCATCATGTACATGTATGTGTGAGTGTTTATGTCCAGATATAGATACATACATATATATATAGATATATCGGGAACATCCCATGTGATAACAAAGCATTACAAAGGAATGAAAAGGGAAACACCAGCAATGCCTGCATTATGTAGTGGTGTTGTCCTATGTAACATCAAGACTCCCTCAGACAGACATGTGTCATTAATACACGCAGACGTTTGTACATTGGCCAAATACATCACTCTGTGCATTTTATTTACATTAACACAACAGTTCCTGTCTAAGCATTATGTGAGAACACTACTCATGCAAGGTGCTGTGTGCAACATCATCATCATCATAAAGGTAAATGGGATAACCATAGAGGGACAGGTAGTGTTGTGTGTACAATGGGATGGTCTGCATCACGTGTGCCTGGAACCTTTAGGAGTCATGCGCATACCACGATTGTGTGCCTGAGAGACAGGGATGAGGACAACTGGAGTATGTTGTGATGCATATTAAAAGGGTTACATGTTTCCAGTGGACACGTGTGTGAAATGAACAGCTGTGTATAGGGCAAATGTTGTTCTAGGAACCAATTGGACTTTCATTTCCGTAGGGTGAGAGTGGGATGTGGGGGAAGGAGAGTAGGTATGCTCGTGGAGGATAGGTTGGGTAGGATGACAGACAAGACAGCATACAGGGTCAGTATATGACACATGTGGGGGATCCACCTTGGACGGGGAGGGGTGTTCGGCAGTCACAAGCCCATGAGCCCCCAGATGGAAACAGTGGGATGAGGTCCCCAGCCATGGGCAGCCACCATGGCACCAAAACAGCCACAAAGGTTGCAGTGCTGGGGGCTGTGTAGGAGAGACAGGCTCACCCTGTAAATGTGACACTCTGCCCTCGAGCTGGTGTATCTGGCCTTGAAACCCCTTATTGAGCCCCCTACGCACCAACTCCGGGAATGTACGACAGTGGACATGTTCCTGTCTGGACCTGCTCGCAGGGGGGGACAAGCCCCATCCTCAATGGTGGTTCCACCAGAAGGTGATGCAGAGCCAACAGAGGTGGAGGTCCAAGGCTGGGCCCCAGATGTGCTGGTGCCTGGTGCCATGGCCAGCTGAAGTGGGACAGGAGGTTCTGCCGGGACCTCCAAACCCATACAGCCTATGTTGTTGCAGTTTAAACACAGATATGGCTTAGTAATAGTCAACAGCATTCAGGTGTACTTATAACAGCATGCATAGATATGGCCATCAACCCAACACAACAGATGGTATACATTTGCAGACAGAGCACAACACATGCATATATACTGTATGACATCTGCACAAAGTGTAGAAGACTTGTGACTGCAGCTATGAACAGTGGCCCATTATTGGCATGTCACTGAGAACCCCAGACAGTGTCTGTCATACCACTGTTTCATGTGACATATGTCCAATCAGGGATGCGATAGCAGTAGCTCATCACTAAAACCATGTAGTGACTGCAATCCACTTACTATGCTCCTGCAGTTCACAGATGTGTGTTCAGTGAGTAACACAGGAAACAAATAGTTCCACACACTGAACAGTCCACAGATGACCCTACAGATGGGGGTCCCTCACAACCAGAGCACTGTCTTGTCAGTTTTAAAACTTGCAGAATAGCCATTACCACACACAACTTGTTAAACAGGCAGTAGTCTCAATGAAGCATAGCTACACTTACATGCTGTAGTCATGTCTGGCATATCACTATCCTGTCTTTAGGCTATTTCCCATTGTGTATGTTGTTTGAGGAACATCCAGATATCATCTGTGATACCGTTTACCAAACACCAGATCCAGGTACAGCTCACAGTGACTGTCATGGGCAAACGCCAACAAGATGTTCCCAGATAATGTACTGTGTTTCCATGCGATTGGCTATGGGGACATCATCACAGCTGTTCCACATGCAATCAGCTAGAGGAGGACTGCAATAGGTGCAGAGGCCATCACCTGCTCATGACCATCACATACAAAACACAAGCTGCTGCTGAGCAAGTGTACAACTCCACATCCACCAGAGAGTGTGTGGGAGGGACAGAGAGAGGCAAAGTACATCAGAGAAGGGCTTGGAGACTAAATCTTAAGCATCATCAATCACAAACCTACCAGTACAGGGGTTCATACCCCTGACTGACTAGTCATTACTATTACAAGTACATGCAGTTACTCCATGTGCCACAAAGCTGACATGTTGGTGTGCTGCAAGAACATATATGTGTGCTGGTGAGCGACATCTGCAACAGAGATATAGTTGACACACATTAGGTGTAGCACACATGGCTGTCCACATGAATGGACGTCATTGTCAATGCAACCACACTCTCTAATGGACTCACATTAACACACTTCGCCAGACCCACAACTACACTTCCTAACTACCTAGTTTGCCACACTGCAGTAATGCACAGGCACTACATGCACCATAGGGGCTATCCGGAGGTTCTATGGGCTAGGGCATGTGAACGTGTTTGATATCTGTCAGTATGCCAATGGGAGTTATACTGGGAATGACTGTGGTTGGGAGCATCATATTCCACATGCAGACACAAGGTGCCAGTACTGACATGCATTTGTGCATTACTTCATGGGTGTGTAGTGGTTGGCTGTGCAAGATGTCTGTACTAGGCTGGGTGAGTGGTAATCCTTGGCATCATGCAACCCGACAATGGTGTGCAGTATGGTACAGGGATTTAATGTCTGCAATGTCCCACACAGATGGGTATTGTATGAACTGTCCTAACATCCTGGTTACCATTGTGTATGGCCATAGCTTTGCAATGCATGCCATGCCTGTGTTTGATAGTCTTTAACATGGACATTGCCTGGGATGTGCACATCCCACAATAATGTATAGTGACATGTACAAGTGTACCTGGTTTGGCTGGCACATGTTGTGTACACAGACTGTTCTCCTCAGATATGCCAATACTGGCCTGGTTTGGCAGGATCTGCTTATAGACAGCAGGTTGACCCTGCACCTGCATTGATAGCATGATACAGATATTCCCTGGTGTCAGTGGCATCGGTCCATACAGGGTACATGTGTAAGGCATTGTATGGCCTCTGTGGATCACATTTGATGGCACCACATGCAGATTACTAGCAACATAGCGGGATATTCTAGGCAAGTGTGTTTGTGTATGACACATGGGTTCAGAACGTATTCTGGGTAATAGTAGGGTTGCATACTCTGTTCATCAGGCCTTATGCCAGATGTAGGGGTATGGCTTGCCAACACAGTCCCTTGGCTGACTGAAATCTGTACTCCACATGAGATGGACATTGTGAGATATAATATGGACACCATATAGGAAAACTACAAAATCTGCTCCCCAACATGTCCAGTGGTTAGACACTCACAGCCACCTCCACACAGGCTCTGACTGTCAAACACACACACACACACACACACACACACACACACACACACACACACACACACACACACACATGCACACACACACACACACACACACACACACACACACACACACACACACACACACACCTGCCACGTCTTGGAATAAAACCCCTACTTAACTAGTGTATCACACTACAGTGTTGCACAGTTACAGCACACGCTACAGCAATTACTGGGTTACAACAGTCCCAGAGGTGTATTACTAGGTGGGTGACAACAGCAGGGCTGCCAAAGGTAGTTATGTGTGTTATAAAGAGTGTGCATACTCTAACAAGCATTGTTCCTTTCTCAGGCAGACAGAGACACACACAGTCAGCCTTTCTTGGAATAGAATCCCCTACCTAACTAGTTTATCACACTACAGCACGTGCTACAGAGAACACTGAGTTACAGCAGTCCCAGAGGTGTATTTCTAGGTGGGTGACATCAGCAGGATCACCAAAGGTGGTTATGTGAATTGTAAAGAGTGAGCATACTCTAAAAGGCATTGTCACTTTCTCGGGCAGACAGACACACAGTTGGCCTGTCTTGGAATAGAAGCCTTACCTAACTAGTTTATTAAACTACAGCAATACGCAATTACAGCACACGCTACAGGGAATACTGGGTTACAGCACTCCCAGAGGTGTATTTCTAGGTGGGTGACATCAGCAGGATTGCCAAAGGTGGGTATGTGAATTGCAAAGAGTGTGCATAGTCTAAAAGCATTGTTTCTTTCACAGGCTAGCAGACACACACACTTGACCTATCTGGGATTAGAAGACCTACCAAACTAGTTTAACACACTACAGCATTACACAGTTACAGCACACACCATGGAGAGTACTGGGTTATGGCAGTCCCAGAGGTGTAATCGTAGGTGGGTGACTTTAGCAGGATTGCCAAAGAAGAGCATGTCAAGTGTACTGCGAGTTGTACATGTCTGTTTCCTACGTGTACCCGCTGCTTACTGTCATGAAAACACATTTACAACTGCTTAAAAGTGTTTTATGCAGTCATAACTGACAGTATCAACAAGGCTTGCAGGTCTTACATCCTGGACCATGCACACAGAGGTCACTGGCCACTAAGCCATCTGGGTTGTATACATGTTGCATGGAGTCTATAATGCACATCTTACTACAGGTATTCCACAGTACTCAAAACAAATGGTACAGTCACTTTGTGTACATATGTACAGTACCCTTGAATGCACTGTACTCTGTGAGAAAACAAAGGCAAGTCTACATCTGTACAACTGTCATAACTACTTATATATATATATATATATATATATATATATATATATATATATATATATTCCTACGGGATGTGTACACACACATATGTATGCATATACACAGACACAGCCATATATATATATATATATATATATATATATATATATATATATATATATATATATATGTGTGTGTGTGTGTGTGTGTGTGTGTGTGTGTGTGTGTGTGTGTGTGTGTGTGTGTGTATATATATATATATATATATATATATATATATATATATATATATATATATACATATATACACACACATCTGAACACCCTTTGTGACACAGAAGGGTTCCAAAGGAACTGATGTGTACACAAAACAGAGGCATCTCTTGTGTTATAACATTTAAATCTTAAGCAGTTCACCAGAAAAGGGGTGGTTGTTGTGTATGTGGAGTTTGGGGTGGGGAATGATGGCTAATGTAATCTACCCCAGGGATTGTGGAGTTAGTGTGGGGGAATGATGGGTATGGACCTACACCCCAGCGACCACTTCTGTGTCACTGCTCGACAGTGGCACAGAAAAATAACATACCCGCCTGTAGTCGTGTTTGACTGTGTATTCTTTACCATTCCTAACTATGTAATACGTTGTAGACACCGGTCACCACAGATGGCTACCATGGTGTGCTAAAAGACATTACACATGTATGCCTGGCTACAGAGTAGTCACACACAA